>NC_056737.1:462817819-462975319 GCF_019279795.1 Protopterus annectens | reverse complement strand
TTCAGCAAGAAACTCCAATGAAGAAAGAAATACAGACAATCCTTACTACAGTTCAAGACTTGGTGGGTAAGATATACAAATTAAACGTAAAAGTGGACAATATAAAAGAAGATACCACCAAACAAATAACCTTATTAAATGAAGTCCTTAACAAACAAACTGCCCAGATTGCTGCTCTGGAAGATTCTGTTACAGATGTAGACTACAGGTTAACAGAAAGAGAGAAAAACATAGACTTTCTTCTTCAAGAAACATCAGACTCATTGAAAAGATAGACAACATTGAGAATAGAACCAGGAGAAACAATATAATAATCTATGTCATCCCAGAGCAGATGGAGGGGGACAATATGATTAATTTTCTGACTTCTTGGATTCCTAAAATTCTAAATCTACCTGAAGCACTATATTTTAGGATAGAAAGGGCACACAGGTCTGTAACTACAACTTCTGTATCCAGTAAAAAAGCCGTCCAAGATCTATTAATATTTATCTTCACTCAAGACAAACACCTTGTTTTAAGAACTGCCTGGTCTCTTGCTCCATTAAAAATTGGTGACCAAACTATCAGGTTTGACAATGACTTTTCACCCCTTGTAATGTCCAAAAGAAGAGCATGTGTCCCTCTAATAAAATCATTAAAAAGGAAGGAATCAAAGCACAACTCATATTCCCAGTACGAATAAGACTATCCTTGCCAGAGGGAAAGAAAACTTTTGACTCTCTCAAAGAAGCATCCACATTTGTCTAAAAAAAGAACCTTTTAAGTCAATCTGAACCCATGTATTCTTCAATGAACTTAAAAAGACAAGCTTCAAAAAATGAGTTGACTATTAAAGAAAAAAAGAAACCAAGAGACAAATGATTATACATAACTTCACATTTCATGCAAGTTTTTTTCTCCCTTCTAAATAATGTGTAATCATATACAGAAAATAATAGAACTTTTTTTCTCTACTATTATCTTTTCCACAACAATGCTAACTTTATAAATAATATATAGTACTCAAAATTCAAGTAAATCAAAATCGTATCCAACTGCAAACTAATATTTTATACTTTTATCTCTTTATATGCATGGCATAGCACTAGAGAAACGGAATAGAATCACCTACTCATATATTTATATATATTTTTATATCCTATACATATTTCTTCATGTATGTGCCTTCCCTTTCTCTTTTAGACCTAGTGTCAGGAGAGAGAAATGCTTACTGTGTTACTTTTAAGTATTTAAAAAAAGTGGTGACATTTTATTATTAGATACATTTATTACTTAACTGAACTTCTGCAAGGTGATCTAATTAGCTAATATATATTATAGCTGTGTATGGTTGGTAATTTTGAGCCTTTATTTTAAATATTCATCATTTTACAAGTTATGCTTAAAAGCTTCATTTCACTAGAAAATTCCCACCTACTTACTTTTTGATGGAATTTTGGCAACTTTTGTGACAAGTTTGAACTTCTAAAGGCTTCAGTTAGCTCCCAGACTCATGAGAAATAATTTGTGCTGCCTTCCATGAAGTAGGCATGACCTTTGAACCTTGTTCTCTTCACTGAACTCTAACAGCCAATCAGATTTAAGAATGATTATTTGAACTGTGTTTTCATTCATTTAGCAATTATTTTTATCTAAAAAGTCTTACAAGCATGTGTTTTATGGTAAATAGTGATTTATTTAATCTGAATTACATTTATATTTAAATAATAATTATAAATATGTTTCTGACAGTGAGAGTTTTAAATGCATCTTTTTTCCTGCCTGCTTTAATGACATTATAGTCCTGTATTTTCTCATCATAACATATAATTATTAGGCTTAATCAATTTATCTTAGTCTGTTTAGATAAATAAGAATTTTAAGAAATTGTATACAGCTTCATGTTCTTAGTTCATGCATACATAGTATATTAAATTGAATTTTTCCTTTTGTATGTTTTTATGTATATGCAGTTTCCTTTCTGCTTGCTATTAACCTACAGTAGCTAGGAATTCCCACTAGATCCCATGAGAGGGTTAGTTTGAGGCTTCTGTAAGAGATATAGTAAACCTGGTTTTAGTTTATCCATGCAGAAGGTTGCTAAAATATCCAGTTTTGTTATTTTCAAGTTTAGAGTTTTTAAATTGTCCATAACAGTTTTAAAAATGTATTTATCATAATGAATCAAGGAAAGAACTTTTCAATTTTACTTATAATAGCAGTCTCCATCAAATGATAATATTTAACATTATATTTTATAAATGTCAGTGGGTTGAACAACCCCATGAAAAGGAGTAGTGTCAACAAATATTTAATACTACATAAAGCAGATTATGCATTAATTCAGAAATTTCACTTAGTAACAGAAGATCCAAACAATTTAACCTTTAAGGATTATAAGATTTTTGGTAAGTTCAAACTACAACCACAAGAGAAGAGGTGTCCTAATTTTACACAAAAAATCAATGAGAATTCCAGAAATAGTTGACTCATACTCAAGCAATGATGGTATGCTTGCTTTAGTCATACTAAAACTAGATAAAAAATGTACACTTTTGCAAACACCTACTGGATACTGGGTATTGGGACTAAAACTGTATAAAAACATTTAGACACCATAACATTAAAGTCTAAAGGTGAGCTACTATTAGCAGGTGATTTTAATTGTCTTGTCCTCCACTGATACTACAAGCTCTAAGCCCTTCAATATGTCCCCTGTTGTCAAGCACTTGAACAACTATATAAAAGACAGAATACAATTGATATTGATGGTATAAAAATATTATCCTCCCTGAAATATTCTTACTACTCTTACAGATTTGGCACACAGACCAACATAGGCAAAGTCTTTTTAAAAAGTCATTTACTGGCCAAAATTCATAATGTAGTGCTGACATCATGCCTTGTGTCTGACTACAATGGTATCACCTTCAATGTGACACTTAAAACTGATCCCTTAAACTTCTGCCAAAGACTATCTGCTTATCTAATAACAGTACAAGGACTTAAAGAATAGTTTCTAGATGAAATAAAGCTTTACCTAGAGAACAATAATAATGGAGAGGTTTCAGATATTATCCTATGGGACACTTTAAAGGTAGTCTTACATGGTAACGTCAAAAGTTGATATATAAATAAAAGGAAAGAGTGGGATAAAAACCTGGTAGACATACAAAAAGAAATTGATGAACTAAAACTAAAACTTACAGGAAATGACAAATCGGCATTAGCTCACATATGTAAACTGAAGAAGGAATATCAGGATATTGTGCAGCATAAAATATCAATAAATCTGAAAAATAAATGATTTCAATCCTAAAAAAATCCCAAGAGTATGCAGAGGATTGCAATTAGATCTAAACTTTTAAATGAAAAAAATCATAGAAAAAAAATAATATACACTAGAAATAATCAGACTATCCAAGTTACAAATCTAAAAAATATCTTATGTTTTAAAAACCATTGCAAGAATATTAATAAAAATAATAACTCACCTACAAGTGATAAAAGTATAGACAACTTTCTTGCTAATAATATTCAAAAGAAGCTATCCAAATACAATATTAATAACATATACAAACCCTTTCTTTTCCTTTAAAGAATTAAAGGAACAAATAAAAAATCTTAAGACAAAAAAGGCACCAGGGCTGGATGGCCAGAGTCAGGAATTTTACAAACTCTTACCTGATAACATCTTGAAAATCTTACTCATTGCATTCCATAAAACTACAGCAAACATCCCTCCCTCATGGAAATAGTCTGTCATCTTTCCCATCTTAAAACCAAATAAAGGGCCCAACCTTTGCACATCATACAGGCCAATTTCTTTGCTTAACACTGATTACAAGATATTCATCTCTATCTTAGCAGACAGATTAAATAATATTCTTTCAGTATTAATTCATGAAAACCAAATTGGGTTTATAAAAAAACAGAAAGGTACAAGACAATGTAATTAGATTACTGCTCTTAATAAACTTAGCAAATAAGAAAAAATGAACTTTCAATTTTAAGTCTTGATATAGATAAAGATTTTGACTCCCTAAGTTGGCCATATCTGTTTAAAGCTCTCTAAAAATACAATTTCTCCTCAAACTTTATAGGATTAATTAAAAAAAACTATATGAAAAGTCCATCACTTATGTAAAGATTGGATCTTATCTATCTAGCCCATTCAAAATATTAAGAGGTACTAAACAGGAGTGCCCCCTCTTCCCATTACTCTTTGTCTTGGCTATTGAGCCTCTTGTAAATTTTGTTAGAGATAATGACAGCATTAAAGGATGCAAAGTGTCAGACAAATTATCCCCCAAGATACAACTATTGCTGATGATCTACTAATAACTTCTAATGATATTGAAAATTCAATAGATCACAGATTAAATAATCTAGACTTCTTTGCAAACATCTCTGGCCTAAAATTCAATCACAAGAAAACTCAGGCATTTTTAGGGAATACAAATGTTACTATGAAACTTAAATCAAATAGAGACATAAACTGGGAGGGCCCGCATATTAAATATCTAGTACCATTATTGAATCTAATTATAAATAATAACTCACATCTAATTACCAACAACTTATAAACTCAATTAGAAGTCTAACTGATAGTTGGAACAGACTCTTCTTCACATTTGAAGACAGACTAACTTTAATCAAAATGATATCGTTATCTAAAATCTTATTCATTGGCCAAGCTCTAATAATTCCTCCACCTGTCAAAATTAAACAGAGAATTAAACTTATTGCTCAGCTTCCTTTGGTATCCCAAAAAAAAAACAAGAATTTATCTTCTCTGGCATACCACAAACTGGGATGAAGGAGGTATAGGGTTTCCAAATACTGATTTTTATTTAAACTCAGCATTTATTAACATAGTATTGTTTTGGAATAATACTTTTTATACATCATATTGGAAAGCAATACATGAAACTTTAGTTCTTAGTAGTCACAGGACATTCAGTGAACCATATACTCAAATGCATACAAACATCTTTATATGGATTTTAAAAATATACATTCAAAGTGAAAGGCCAAAACTTGTTCTTACACCTCTTACAAGCCAAATATTGCTGTTGTTTAAAAAGCTTATTTTTTCTAATCAATTAATTAAGAATTTATTAATAATTATGTTTCATATTGCCTACACAAATGAATGATATCTTCTGATACTCAGAAAATGTTAGAATTTAAGAAGGGTGACCTATTATATTGGAATCAATTTCTCGCAGCTAATAAAATAAGTTCTGCAGACTATTTGATCAGCAGATATAGTCTGCAAAATTTTAATTGGCTGGGCATCCAAACTTGTAAGGATTTTATACTTGCTAACTCGTACCTCATTAGAGGCATTCAATAAGAGTAATTTAAAAATCTTGGATTTTATCTCAACAATTATTAGCAGCTCACCCAAGAATACTCCATACATATCTGTTACTTATAAAATTCTCAAAAATGATTTTAGCAAAACAGATGTTTCTTTTTGGAATTATTCAAGTAAACTTAATAAACAAGTATTCTCAGAAAAAGTAAAAAAAAAAAACTTTATTTACAGTCGGTAAAGGAATCCACATCTTCCCTGCTGTAGCATGTATACACATGGAAATTTTTACATAGATGTTTTTTCACCTGACATAGACTAGCAATAATGTACGAGAAAGATTAAATGGAATGCTGGAGATATGGACACCCTGATGCTGACTGGAAACATATGGTTGTTAATTGCAAAATAATTTCCCCATTTTGGTCAGACTTTAAATATCTTTGTAAAGCTCTATGGAATGACAACTGTATAATTTCTGACTCCCTTATCATTTTCAATGTTCCTGTTCCTGAAGTCATTCCTAAAAACAAAACATTTTTACTATGGTCCATCCTCTCTATAGCAAGGAAAATTGTTACTAAAAATTGGAAATCCCAGTCTACTCCTGTCTTTAAAATTGAGTTTATTCATCTTCTGAAATGCATTTGTAAGAATGAGATTGCTACTATAAAAGCAAGGACTAACAACATAACTCATCATTTAATTGCTTGGACAAAATTGTCTAATCTGTTAGAGAAATATTAAGTGTTCTCCTATGTATATTGCTTTATTAATTGTTATGGACATTGTATATAGTTTGTTTTTTTTCTTGTTATTATGCTGTTAAGTTATTGCGTTATAAAATGAATAAAAACATTTTGGAAAAAAAAGTTGAAAGTAAATAAAAATCTATTCACTTGATCAAACTAACATTCTGAATTTGGCAATGCCACTTTAAATGACACTTTAAAAGAGTGTCAAATAGCATCACCTCAACTTACACATTTGAACAAATTTGGAGTGTCAGGAGGTGACATCAGACCTTCAGGAAGTTGTGCTGAAGCTGCCGTACAAATTGTATGTATACAGCACAAGTTTTTACAGTTTTGCAGGGGGCCCCCTACACCCCCTGCAAATTATATATTCCAATTCTGAGACCGCACTACATTGAAGAAAAGGGTAAATTTCCCATTCACCACTGTAGTGCAATCTGTTATCTGAATGTTGAATGCACATTAGAGAATGTGCACTACCATTCATTAATGTGCATTGGAACATTTTCAGAATGGCATTATGGAATATGAAAAAGACATATTTAACCATCCCAGTTTCGCATAAGTGCCATTCCAGATTTTGATAGTAAACCAGTTAATACTGTGTGTATTAAGCTTGATGCATTCTCACTTGTAGTATATGGAGCTCAGTGATTATGCTCAGAAACTGGAGAAAAGACAGGCTAGTTAAACATCTTTCTGATGTTAAAAAGGTGCATAACAAGCTTTTGTTAAGCGCTTCTCTGTTGTTAAGCTTTGGTTTCACACTAAAGGATTAGCAAGAGTCAGACGCCACCAGAGAAGAGTTTCAGTAAGGTATGAAACACTTAATTTACCTGTTGCTCTTCTGTGGTAGTTGATCTTTGCATGGAAGCAGTAAATATGATACAGCTATCAAAGTTGTAAAACACTTAGACTGCTAGACGAGCATGTCAAAGTGCAAATAATGGTACCTGGCAATGAAAAAAAACACCACAAAAATAAACTTTGTGACCACAGTATCCTTTTCTTATTATGATCGGCTCCATGGTCACTGCATCTTGAGGCAAAAGGGGAATTACCCCAGAGAAGGAACCACCCAACCAGATATTTATGTTTCATAATTAACAGATTCTGGTTTGCTGGACATTGAAATTACAGGATGTAGACCCATGAATATCCAAGTATTACATGCAGACATTAGATTTTAGCATTAAAGTAAAGAGAACCCTGGCTGAAAGTAAAATAAAAAGAATTAAAATACAGTCTTACACACATCCACATTTCTTTTACAATGACACAAAGCATAGTTACACTGTTTTTCTAGGCACAAAGCAACTATTGATATGTGAAGGGAGGCACAATGCAGTTAAGCAGCAAAAAGACACAGTTCATCAACGTTTGACAACATGGATTGTATTTCATTTTCTTCAATTGTTCTTTTATTCATTTGTTAACTGGGTAAGTAAGTAGACTGGTCATCCTGACTGTAATCAGCCATGACCCAGGGGAAGAAGTCATTCCTCAGCACATTGCAGGTACTGCAAATAGCACTTTTGTCTAATATCAAAGGTTGAAACAATAAAAATTTCATGAACTTTAATGATACTGTAATTTCAGAATGGGGTCCATTCCTATCATGTCATTAGAAATTCAAAAGATTTGGAGAATTTAAAGCATGAGGTAAATGCAGTGTATATTGATACTTCAGAATAGGCAACTGGCCAGTCTGCTTTTTGGAAAGAAACCAGAGTACCCAGATAAAAATACAAACTTCATATAGAAAGTGACAAATATCAGGACTGAACTCTAGACTATGGAACTAGAGGGCAGAAATCCTAACCATTAAACCAAACCAATGCCCCATGAATTATTTCTTTCATTTGATTATCCTAGACCTATGTTTTCTCTCAATTATTAAGCAATGCCACTGTCATGCTAATTACTTATATGAAAATTCATAGTTTATTGGTAGAAATAGCTTAATCACTTTTTGAAAAGATTCTAATGAGTCTAATGTCAGAGGTTTAACTTCATTCGTCTGATGCTAAAATGCTGTACCACTATAAAGTCTGAAAAGTTTGAGGTATAGAGGATTATGTTCAGATATCCAATCATAAGCAATTTATTACAAGCTCAAGACATGGGTGTCACGAAATTCACCTCACAAGAAAACTTGAGAGGTGAATCTTGGCATCCATGTTGAGAACACATAATAAAGAGTTATGATTGATGAGCTATGATAATCATGCTTCCTTCTAATTGCATGTAGCTTTACTTTTTCCATATACTACCAGTTACAGAAAAGAAAAATGTGTAGGAGTGTGATGTGTTTTGCTAGCTTTCAATACCTTTGAAAGATGGTACAAATTTAGTGCTGCATAATAGCCAAATGGCAAAAAAGCAAAGGTCTATAAAAGCTGCAGGATACTTTGTTCTGCAGCACCTCATGTTTATGAGTGTGGCAGAGGAAATAGTCCAACAAATTATAAAGCTTATTTATTTTCTGCAACTGTTCTTTCATGTCCAGTCTGAGGCATAGGTGAACTAGGTGACCACCTAGACCACTGTAAAAGCCTACCCCATAAATGACATGATTTTCATAAACTTGATCTTTTTTTTTCAGTCTTGAACCCACAGCCAGGACAGACAAAGTTTGCACTCTTCTTTGTGCCCCATTTCCAAGTCTGTCCCATCCAGAAATCAGGTACTATGTGCCCTCTACCCATGCTCTTCCTTTACTCAGGCTAGCAAGCTCTAGTTTCACTCCCAGCTTAGGTTCCAGGAATCAGGGCAAGGGAGGGAAACTTAAGCATAGAAACAAACCATTCCTTCTGTGCTTCCCCAGCACTTAGTCTACAAGTAGAACAATCAGTACCTGTGAGCAGCATTTCAAGGCATCCAATCAATGATGCTTTTACTGTGTCATGCCACTGATGTCCTCCAGTCTGAATTGTTGCTATAAAATCCAGATTGTCAGTCCTTTTGTCCTGCTTACACTGAGAGGTGGACTTCACTTTTTTTTTTGGTGCTGCTTGAATCAGCGTGGAAGTTTAGGCACCTGCTATGTGGCTTAGCTAAGACTGAGGAGCTACATTAGCTACAACTGATAGTTTACAGGCACTGTAAGTACGGTTTTTCAAATGTATTCTTTTTTTGTTTTTGCTGTTTATAAATTGTAATTATGAAGCCAAAAAGATGCAATGTACCATGTTATTTTATCTGTCATGGTGATGGAGTTATCTGGAAAACTATCGCTGTGCAAAATTCGAACGTGCTTCTTTCTCCTTGTAGTTCCCTGCTAGGGGTTTCCATAGACTGCCAATTTGAAAAGTTAGATTAGGAGGGGCAGAGATATCACATAATTGTGAAATTTACTGTGTCATGCCACTGATGTCAACAGTGAAATGTTGAAAATTGGTTTCTGCAACATTGCCTCCTCCTGAATCCCCAAAAAAACGAAATTGTTGCTTTTCGGTCCTACCCAAAAGTCTTCACAATGTCACTTCACAGTAACCTCTAACAATGGAACTACCATATCTTCAGACACTACAACCCTACTCTTAGGAATTACAATAGACCACTACCTTAACTATGGTGATCATATTAATACTACTATAAAGTCAGACAACAGAAAACTAGGCTCCCTTTATAGAATCAAAACCTTCCTCACAGCAGTGGCCAGAACTACCATTGCCCAGACCCACCTTATCTCTACCCTGTTTTATACCTCTGCCATTTATACCAACCTATCTAAAAACAACCTGATGAAACTTCCAACCAGCTATAATAACATTGCCAGATTCACCACAGGCTCCCCTTTTAGAACCCATCTCTGTCACAACCTTAAACAGCTGGGATGGTTAGAACTGCAGAACCAACTTTGTTATCAACTACTTACTATCATCCAAAAGATTCTCTATCACTCTATGAATACTTCAATCCTCGCTAGTCTGATTACTCCATACAAAAATCTGGCAACACTACCCTCAGCTAATAAGCTTCTAGTTTCCACTACTCAATCTAACAACAAGGATGGAGACTCACTATTCTCAAACACAGTGGGAAAAACCTGGAACTAGCTTCCTAATGAACTCTCTTCTCTTTCTTCTACACAACTCTTCAAAAAATATCTTAAGGAACACCTCATAACACACTGGTAATGCCCCTGCTCTAACCCTGACTAACGTCTCATTCCCTATCTTCCCTCCCCCTTTAGTCATTTCCTCTGTTCGGTCCTATAATGTCTAATTGTTTTAAATAAAAATGCCAACCACTACCTAAGAATTAAAGGAGACTTCCTCTTGGCTCTATCCAATGAGTTACTTACTCTAAAAGTACACACCCTCTACTTTGCTGTAAGTAAGCATAAGTTTGTACGCTTGTAACCAGGCCTCTGATATAAAATAACAAATCTTGCTTATTTTTCTTTTTTGTATTATATGTTATCTTAAGTTTTTTTTTTCTCTTGCTGACTGTACACAGTTTATGTCTTATTTAAATTAATTTAATGTAACTTCCTGCTATTGCATATATTCTATGTTATGATACTATTGCATATATTGGAGCTTTTCTCCCTGGGCCTCTACTGAAAATGGACATATATAGGTTCATAGGTTCATAGGTTCATACTAGGCTATCTGCCCGAGGGCATTTACAAGCCTAGCCATCGTTTTGTGGCTTACGCCACCCCTTTAGTATGGGGAACTATACCCATTATTTTGCAATGCCTCTGTCGAGCAGTGACACTGAGGTAATCCCTGGGGTATATCTGCGATCTCCCATCCATTGGTCAAGATTTCTCTTGAACAAGGCCAGCGAGGTGCTCTGCCTCACATGTACCGGGATTTTGTTCCACAGCATAGGGAGTCTTTGGGTGATGAATCTATCCCTCCAGCACGTCCTATTAATAGCCGTGTCGAGGTTTAAGTCTCCCACCCTTGTGGCTCTGATGGATCTAGATTTTTTGAGGTGAAGCATATTCATCAAATCTGGGTTTGACATGGCCTTGTATGTTAGGCAAAGGTCACCTCTGAGCAAGCGGTAAGCGACTGAATAGAGCTGGAGTTCTTTCAGTCGAGCAGCATAGGACAGATTTTTGAGACCCTTTATCCTTTTGGTGAGGAACTTTTGTGGCCTCTCCAGCTGCTGCAAGTGTCGGGTCAGATACATTCCGAATGGGGCATTGTACTCAATCATTGGTCTGATGAGTGATGAGTAAAGGGAGACTATGACCTCCCTTGATCTAGATGAGAATCCCTTCATGATAAGGTGGGCAATGTAGAAGGTCTTCCTAACTACTTTAGCTACATGGGTGTCGAATGACAGACTACTATCAACCTGGGTCCCCAGGTCCCTGATAACTACTTCTGTGCTCAGTGGATTGCCACCTATTTGGTAGCTAGGGGTAACCTTGTTTTTCCTGAAGGGTATGACTATGCATTTTTTGGCATTTAACTTTAGGCCGTGGCTCTGGCACCAGTTATCCGTTTCTGTGAGACCCTTCTGAAGGATATCTGTGTCAGATGTGTTTTCTACTATGGCGCCCAGTTTGCAGTCATCTGCAAACTTTGTCAGCCATAACCCTCCTGTGTTTGCTTGTACTTGGAAAAGTAGATGCCAAACAAGAGTGGGCCCAGGACTGAGCCCTGTGGGACACCACTTGTGACAGGCTTTGAGTCTGACATGGCGCCAGCAACTCTGACCCTGTGGGTTCTGTCACTCAGCCAGTTTGCAACCCATCTTGTGATGTATGGGTTAACATTTAAGCTGATGAGTTTTTCAATGATACCCGAGTGGGGTATTGTATCGAAGGCCTTAGCCAGATCGAGGTAGGCTGTATGGACTGCCTTTCCCTCATCAATGGCTTTGGTGACTGTTTCAAAAAAGTCAACCAAGTTTAAAAGGCATGATCTGCCTTTGACAAAGCCAAACTGGGTTGGATCCAAAGTCTGCAAATTCCCTATGTCTTTATTTATGAGGTCCATTATGATCCTCTCCATGGCTTTGCAGATAAGGCTTGTCAAGCTAATGGGCTGGTAATTTCCAGGGTCAGTGGAGGCACCGCCTTTGTGAAGTGGGACCACAGTTGCAGTGCGCCACTCCCTGGGTACGTATCCAGAGGTAAGACTTTGATTAAACAGCTGTCCTAGCTGTGGGTTTAATTCCTCATTGAGTTCGTGGAGCACACAGCCGGGGACACCATCAGGTCCCATGGATGCTGTGTTTTTTGCTTTGGAGAGAGCAGTTCTCACTTGGTCGCTGGTGATGTCTGGAGGGCTGCAATCATTAGGTATAGATATCTCTCCTTTTGGGGAGGGGAGAAGTTTGCACTGAACCTGTCAGCCAGTATGTTGGCAATGTCTGTAGGATCAGTAATCTTCACATCATTTTGAACTAGTTCTGAGCATATCTGGGAGTTTCCTCCCAGGTTTCTAACATAGCTAAAGAAGGCCTTATGATTGTCTTTTGAGTCTTTAGCTATTTTTCTCTCGAAATTTGCTTTGGATGATTTTATGAGAGCTCTTAGTTTTTACTTATAGTGATCAAGGGTGTCTTACCTTTTAAGGATTTTGCTCTATCTTGTAGTAGCTTCCTCCTTTTGTTGTAGAGTTTGTTTATGGCTGGGGTCCACTAGACTGGACGCTTGCCTTTGGTACAAAGAGTCTTTGTTTTGCTTGGGATTGCCTTATCCATGCAGTCCTGCAGGTGCTGGTAGAAGGCATTTGTAAGTGATTCAGCGGCTTGAGTACTGTTTTCCGCCGCTCGGGGGCCTTAAAGGAGACCACACTAGTCTTTAGAAGTGTGAAGTCGGCTTTTGAGAAGTTCTTTACTGTGGTCTATTTTATTTCAGGTGGGGGTGGGATGAGGACCTCCAGCGAGATTAGTTTGTGATCTGATCTCACCAGTGAGGGGTATACTTCCGGTGTTGAACATTGTGCTCCCATGTTCGTGATGATGAGATCAAGTATGTTATCTCCTCTTGTGGGGATGGTGACTAGTTGTTCCATGGCATTTGAGTTTATGAATTCCAGGAACTTTTGGGCTAGGGTGTTTGGGCTTGAGTAGTGTTCCCAGTCTATATTAGGGTAATTGAAGTCACCTAGTATGATGGTGTTTGGTGATACATTTATCCCTCTAGTGTTTTCAGGAAGGCCATGTGAGGTTCCTGAGTTTGTGAGGGTGGCCTGTAACATGCTACAATTTGCAGAGCAGTCTTGCCTATGGTTAATTGCACCTGGATGGTCTCCGATGCATTGCATTGCCACCAGTCTTGAGGTGTGGGTGTCCTTGATGAATATGGATACCCCCTCCTTTCTTGGTATTGTCCGGATTTTGGGGCGGAACGCATGATATGAGGTAAAACCTGATACTGCTGGGGTGCTCTCAGGAGCCTTGAACCAGGTTTCTGTCACAGCACAGACATCGATGTTCTCCATACTGAGAAGGGCCTCGAGTGCGTGCATTTTGAGATTTAGACTTCTGGCATTGAGCAGCATTACCCTTAGTTTTTTCCTTTTTGTGTTCTAGGGTGGTAGGTTTAGAATTTGAGCCTTGCCTAAAAAGGCACTATGGGGGTGTCAAGAGCCTTTCCCAATCTCCGAATCCCAGGGGTGACAGGTGCAAGCCGTCCCTTGCGAAGCAGCGTGGCTTGTCCAGCATGTCATCCCAGGCAGACAGACACTGGATCCCCTTTGAATGACACCAGTGTTTAAGCCAATTGTTAAAGCTGATCATCTTATCTCTGTATTGTGGCATCATTCTTGGTGAAGGTAGGCTACTGCTCAAGGTCAGGGTCATACCTGCCTGGGCTACATAATCAGAGAGCTCCTCAATGTCTCTTTTCATGTAGTCCAAGGAGGTACATCTCAGGTTGTTTACACCAGCGTGGACAATGACTGAGTCATATTTGTACCTGCTGTTGACGGACCTGAGTGCTTGCGTTATGTGGCGGATTCTAGCGCCCGACAGGCAGCTTACTGTGACCTTCTCCTTACTCAGTCTGGTGAGCGGGACGTCAGTGTGTCTGACTATGGAGTCACCAATGACTAGTGTGTCTGGCATTGTGTTTGGCCTTAAGGGCTGTGACTGTTTGACACTCTGACTGTGAGGTCTATGTGTTGCAGGTGTTGTGTTCTGAGGTGGTGGTTGTTTGGGTGTCTGCTTTGGTGGCCTCTGCTGTTTTGGTAGATTTTTGATCAGAGCCTCCGAGTATGTCTTTGTGTGTTTATGTGTATGATTTGAGGTTGTAATGGTACTATGTGAGACTGGGTCTATAGTGTGTGTGGTAACCTTCTCCTCCTGACTGGTCTTGCCAGTCCTATGTTGAGAGAACTCAGCCTCCAGTTTGGCCGTATAGTTGCATCTCTCGCATGTATTTGTGTTTTGTGGGAGGAGGAGAGGGTTGTCTGTGTACATGAGGCAATTGTAGCATTGCCTCAATATTCCCAGGTTCACCAGCTGAGCAGGAGAGGACACTAGCAACTGATCCCTCGACATGCTAGAAGGATAGACAAAAAACTTTAAAACAGATTCCGGGGACGTGGGTGACCGAGAAATGGGGTTGCCTTTTTGGGGTACTATCTATGACAAGAGTGCCGTATCAAGGTAATAAGTACTGTAGGAGCAAGTGCTAGGTTTAAGAGATAGAGAATAGTCTACTTGGAGTCAAGTAGAGATGATCTTTTTAGTTATAGGATACGCTGATTAGATCAGTAGTATAGTTCGAGGAAGGTAGTTTTAAGGGAAAATTTGAAGAGTGGACTTTAGGTAGCCCGAATAGTTTAAACCTGCTTAACAGGCGCTGCCCTAGTGTGCAACAGTGGCAGCTCCGCGCTAAATCGTGCTAAATCGCGCTAAATCGCGCTAATGCGGGCTAAAGCGTGCTTTATAGCAGGGGGCTGGAAAAGACAGGAAATTACCCAAAATGGCCAATAAACTACAAGTTACTGCCTTAAACCACTCCTCTGAGGACAAACAGGCAGCTCAGTACTCCCTACTCCCACTAGTGAGTAAAGAAACTACCCCTTGACCAAACAAGGAAAATGGAGAAAACAGGAACCAAGACAAAGCCAGTTAGACTAGCCCGGTCAACAAATGTAATATAAATAAATAAATAATATTTTCTAGAGACAGCCCTAATTTGAAAACTGGCGGAGGGGGATTAGATTAGGAAACAGAAAATGTCAGTTTTCCTGATATTTTAGTTGAAAATATTATTCTATAACCTTTAAAAAGCTGTATACATTTACTGTGGAATGAAAACAACTAAATCATAAAAAAATTCTACAACAGTGAGTCCTGATTTGGGCAAATAAGTGCAAACAAGCTTTTTGCAGAAATTGTAGAAAGTGTGTGGATAGGCTAAAAATCTCACATTTTGGTAACAAATGCAATTTCTGAACTACTCTCTGTCATAATTAATATTTATCAAGCTAAAAGGGCCCCCCCTAAATGTATTAATCCATCCCAACATGTACAATATGTAACACTGCCAAACCCTGAAATAAAGAAAGAACTCAAAAGTCACCCATTTACCATTTCCTATATGTGTTAAAATAAAAAAGCAAAGTGCTGCCTGGTCCTGATGTAGTAAGTTTAATTCTCAACTACCAGAAATCGGTGTTGAGGAGAAGGCTTATTGAGGCAGTGATAACTTGCTCATGGATAGGGGTTAGGATGAAGTCTGAAAATTACTCGTTTTTTGTTATCCAGTAGCTAGAGTCGTCATTCCTCTTCAGTCCTGAGTGACTTTGGCAGCTTTTTGCTTGTGCTCAATGCTGCGTTCCTCTGTTCTAGGAGCAAATATTGGTTACCTGTTCTGCCTGAAGCTTAGAAGAAGAGACTCATACTCAGTTCTGTTGAATTAAAACATCCATTATTTGGCAGATGAGCACTGCTTGGAAGACTGATAGTTCATTGTGAACTGCCTATGTTACACCCATGATACCAAGGTGGGTGTCACCATTGTGTGTGTATGTGTGTGTGTGTGTGTGTGTGTGTGTGTGTGTGTGTGTGTGTGTGTGTGTGTGTGTGTGTGTGTGTGTGTGTGTGTGTGTGTGTGTGTGAGTGTATTGGGGGGTACCTTACTGGTTCTATTTTTTGTTTCTGTGAATAACTTAGTCATCTTAACATACTTAAAAAAGCTTAAAGTCAGTAATACATGTAGTGGCATTAATCAAATTATTGATCGTTAACAAGAATATTAGCATACCTTTCCAATTCACTAGTTCTCTAGCAATGTCCTACATTCAAACTTTTTAAAACAATCAGATGCTGAGGAAAATTAAATAAAGTAAAAGATAATTAAATAACTTTCAACAGAGGATTCTCTAGTCCATGGAAGTTCATCTAAAATCTGCTGTGCTTTCTTGCAATTCTTCAACAGATCTGCCTAGTCTGTGTGGGGCTTTGTATTGGCATTGGTTAGTCAAGCAATGGTTGTATTTCCATTTGATCTATTAGACATTCCCATTGTTTTAGGTATAAGGAATATTTAGTTTGTCCTGGCATAATTAATTGGAAACCTTAGTATCAATTTATGACTTGGAGGTTTCTTATTTTTGATATCTGTGCACGTATATGCCAACCATTTTTGTTTAGATTCTCTAGTTTTTGCCTGGGGGGTTGCCTGGTTGCCAGATGTGTAAATTAATGTGTTTGCAAAGTCAGAACCTATGGAGCCTTGGGGGGTTGAAAACATGGTTGGAGCCGTAATGGAGAAGCTTCAGTATAGATTCAGTATGCCTACGCTTTTTAAATTTTCTTTTATTATTGCTAACTTTGGCTTATGTCTGTGTGGCAAACAAAAGTGTCAGTCCTGGGATTTGGAAGTGGTGGTGACCACGTGGTCTTCCAATAATTTTAACGGGATTTAGGTTTTTAAGATGCCTCCAAGAATTCATAAATTCTCAAACAGTACCAAGGTCTTTGTTAGTGGTTGGTTTCATTACCAGCTGTACCTAATTTTGCATTGCATCATATTTTTGCTGTGTCCTGCATCATATTTTTGCATTAATCACTAAGGATTATAGTGAGTAAGTAATTAGCATTGAATGCTTCATTTTTTTGGCTTTTGTGTGTGGAGGGAGGGGTGTATAGATGCTTTCCGCTGTTCCTGATTCTATAGAAGGACCCTGATTTTTTTCTCCTAAAGTCTGTAGTTTTCTGGAAAATCAGTATTGCAGTCATGAAGTTCAAACTTTATGCACTAGAATGTATTCTCTCATGACTGTAATTTATATTCTAGCAACTGTGCAAGTATGTTCATTCAAATGATTAAGTTAAGTTCTGCGGTAGTCATACAAGTGGCTGTAAAGCAATTTATCGTCATCTGTGGGGGAGTAGATGTTGTCAGCTGTTCTGATGTTTTTTTGGCAACATATTTTTGTTTCTTATCTTTGGGTATTGCTTATTTCATTTTTTAATAATCCATAGATCTTTGGGAAACAAGTGATTGGTTACCTTGAACTTGCTAGAACCAGAGTACACTGGAAAACATTGCCTGTACATATATGTGGAAGCTTCCAGTACTTCAGTGTGCAACAGAATGAAGACAACATCCTCTCCATCTGTGAATCAGTAAACATTTACATGAAAAGTTACTTGCTTTGATTTCTGAATCTTACATTGTAGGTGTGATCACCATGGATTTTGAATGAGATGAAAGTGACTTCATGGTTAGAGCTGTAGCTTTTTAATTGTTTGCAACTAAATGCATGCTAGTTGGTACTGTCCACTGTTAATTTTTAATGAGAGACCCAATCTTAACAGAGTTTAGGGGTTCTTAAAAATATTTGCACCAGTAAGTGCGTTTAAGACAGATCTTGTGTTAGGGATGCCTGGAAAGTGCTTAACAAATGTATCTTTTTCTCAGTTTCATAGCACAATCACAGCTTTCCATTTAGTACATGCAATCTGTGATTGGGGTGACAATAATTAAAACCAAAGGAAAGAAACATTAATTTTATGTGAATAAGGTTTATTATAATAACCTTACTAATACATTGTGCCTTAGTCTGGTGGTCTTATGTGGTTTGTGCATTGATAGTGATGATCAAAACACTTTCAATAGCTATAAGGCAGAGATCTTAACCACCAAGCTACCATCATGTGCCAAGCTCTTTTCCCTTCATTTTGCTTTCTTTCAATTATTAAACCATGTTCTTATCATTCTAGCATCCTGGGTACTAGAGGAACAACCATACTTACTCAAAATAATCTGTCACTCCACGTACATAACACAAAACTGTGGCTGCATAATGAAAACAGCACAGGAACCAGACCTGGAGGACATGTACTACTTCTAATAAGGAAAGGCACAAACAGTTGCATCAAAACCACTGTTAATTGTAATACAACTTGGATAGCATCTCAAATTGGCTAACAGGTACCTTGATATCTGACAACCATACCTTCCTTAACATAAAACAAGCATACGTTACCAACAACAGCAACAACAACCATTTCCACATTACATTCAGTAACCTAATAACTATGATGTACCCAAATGGCATTAAGCTAAATACCATACTCACAAGTGAAGTCAACATAAATGCCACAGGTACACAAGGCTTCCAGTTAAACTAGCACTTATAAATGACAGCTCTATGTCAAGTTGTTAAACAACCAATGTGGTAAAAGTTTACTA
Source organism: Protopterus annectens (assembly GCF_019279795.1). Lineage (NCBI taxonomy): Eukaryota > Metazoa > Chordata > Ceratodontiformes > Protopteridae > Protopterus > Protopterus annectens. The sequence continues at coordinate 462,956,634 of NC_056737.1, read as the reverse complement.
CTTGCACTAGTTATAACAATTATCCTAGAATGCCCATAGCCCACCCAATGCTCTTAGTGCCCACTGCTGCAAAGTGACCAATGCAAGAATCTAAAGAGGCAGAATTGTATAATGCCTTAAATACTATAGACTGGAATGCAGTATATACAGATACTTACCCCTCCATTCCATTGCAGTACCTCATCAACCAGCTTGCAGTGATACAAGTTAAAAATCTTTCCACTAACAATTAGATGACTTAGAGGACAAGGTGTACCTGGTTAACTATCACTCTAATCAAGATAAGAAACAAAGCATAGAAAAATGGTACAAATAATACTCTTTACCAAGAATTCCTAACAATCAAAAACAGGACAGAATTGCTATAAACTTTGTCATAGCCACTTACCTTAGGCAAAAACAAATTGCCAAATAACCCCAACCTAAATAATTCTGGAAAACAATAAAGGCACTTACAATACATGTTACAAGCAATATTCCCATTAACTCCACTAACAAAGCAAACATATGTTCAGGTGAATATAAGTGGTCCCTACTCTCCTCATCAGATGCCCTACAACACAGGCATAAACTACTAAAAATTCCTTTCCTAAGATAGCTAGACTTTACACAGATCAAACTAGCATATTACAGAATGTGCCCAGCACTCTACTTTAACAAAATGGTGGAAAAACTAGTTAAAAATATTAGAAAAGCATTACAAAAACACATGATCTGCCTTCATCAAAATATCCCCAGCCTTCTTACAGTTTGCATCAAACCATTGATATACATCTTCAATCTCCCACTAACACCTGGAATTGTACCACACCAGTTCAAATATGCAATAATCATCCCATTGCCCAAAATACAAAATGCCACTTCTCCCAATAACTTTTGACGTATAGCTAATCTATATTCCCTAGCTACAATGATTGAAAAATTAACTTACAAACAAATCCATAACCATTTAAATTGCTATGGACTTGTATCTGACACATAACATGGCTTTAGGAATGGATTCATTATACTCACTGCCCTGCACACAGTTAGTAATACAATCCCCCGGATTTACTAATCTTCCATGCAGGACTAGCTTAGTCCTGCACGGAAGCGACCATTTAGGAGTAGGAGGGCAGCACACCATGCATATTAATGATGCACGCTGCCCGAGCTCCTAGGCTTACACTGAGCATGTAAGAGTGCAGTGGGCATGGCTGAGAGCAGAGCTCTCAGAACAAACATGCCCCCACAATGTAGAACAGCAGAAAGGGGTAAGAAATGAGCGAGAATGCTCATAGGTGTCCGCATACCCCAACCAACAGTCCCCCATGTGTACAACAGCAACAGTACCTATCAATAAAATGAAGAAACCCTTTTATTTATTTTTTTAAATCTGATTAAAGCTAACCGTAGGTGGCGGGTGTGCCCATCATCCAATTTTGATAAATACTTTAATGGTTCCCATGCATTTGCCATATTGAATTATTCCAACATTGTTGGTGTGGTGCCATCAATGTACCTGCATGCTGTTCTTATTACCACTGTGGTTCCATATATGCATGTGTTTTGTTTTCTATGTAACTGTTCCATATCTGGTGTCTGGGTTAATGGGAATATCTATGCATGCTGTTATACCTAACCCTGGAATGTGTTGACTATTACTAACCCATATATGATGATGAAACCTAAACACTATAGCACGCTTGGGAAGGCCAGTCCCAGTGGACCCACCTGTCCCACCTCAGCTGGCCGAGGCACCAGGCACCAGCATGTCTGGGGCCCAACCCCGTACCTCCCTGTCCATTGGTCCTGCACCACCTTTGGGTGGAACCACCTCAGGGGATGGGGCTCGCTACCCCTGGGAGTGGACGTGGACAGGCACCTGTCACCCATCGCCAGGTCAGGGTCATGGTGAGGAAAGCAATCAATGAGCAGTTCAGTGATCTTCTATGTTAGCTCGAAGGCCGCATGTCGCAAATAGAGAGTCAGCCTGGCTCTGCGGCTCAGCCCCCAGCACAGCCATCTTCGGGGCTGTGAAGCTGCAGTGGTGACTGGCCATGGGTGGGGACCTCAGTCCCATTGTTACCATTAGGGGGCTTGTGGGCTTCTGATATCCCAACACCCCTCCCCATCAAGGTGTTTACCCCCCACATGTGTCATATACTGCCCCTGTATGCGTCTTGTGTATCTTGTCTGTTAACCTACCTAACCTATCTCCCCAAATAAACCTATTACCCCTTCCCAGCATCCCACTGTCACCTGAAAAAAAAAGGGCAATCTGTTCCCACAAAAAAATCTCACCCCATACATAGCTGTCGCCTTCGCACATGTGTCCACTGGAACATGTAATCCAGTCTAATTGGCATCACAACTTATTATTGTTGTCCTCACCCATCTCCCAGGGGTTTGAGTGTCCAAATCTACCTTCGAATTCAGTGTATATGCACAGCTGTTGCTGTAGAAGAAATGGGCAGCTATGGACCTTCCCTACACCCTTCCTGCATATCCCTAGCTATTTTTCCTACTGTCTTTCCCTCTTTGTGCCCCTTTTTCACCACTTTCCTATCAACCCTTTTTTCTTTTCTTTTAAAGAAATTAGCATAGGGGTAAGCAAAAGTAAGCACTTTTAAGCAGCAGTAAGCAGGTCTAAGCCTGTTTGTATGGGGGTAAGCACTGCCTACACAGATTAAGTAATTTTAAAGCTAACTGAGTATAAGAAACTGTAACCAGAAGTTAGCAGTGCTTACCTCTGTGCAAACCCACACAAACCTGCTTACAACTGCTTTAAAGTGCCTTAATCACTCTGTATCCAATGGCCTGGGTTCTGCCCAGCAACAAAATAAGCAGCCTCTTGCAAGGCTCAAACCCAGGACCCTAAACACCATACACAAAGTGACTTACCATAAACCATGCCAGATATACATAAATATGATGCTTTCAGAAACATATCATCCAGCCCAGTCAGGCAACAGTACAGAGAATGTATATCAACATCTAGATGTATGTGTGTGTGTAAATATATTAATTTCTAAACAGATACAACATATCAATATATATATATATATATATATATATATATATATATATATATATATATATATATATATAAATATATACATGAACATATATACATGCAAATGCCTACATCAACACATATATATGTCTACACCTATATGTCCACATATACACAGCAAGCTAAATATATGTAAGCAGATATATATCTATGTAGGTATACACGGACATAGTTTTATATATATATATATATATATATATATATATATATATATATATATCCATATAGGTATATATGGACATGTATAGCTTTATAGATTAGTACTAGGCTAACTGCCCTTGTAGGCCATTTTAAGCCTAGCCAATTACCTCATGTGTGAATCAAACCCTACACCTTATGTCTGCAAGGTAAACACTTTAACCATTATGCCAACTTCCCACATTAAACATGATTTCATTTATTCTTTTATTCCAAATGATCCACACAACATAATCTTTTATCTATTTTACTAACATATTCTTTATTTTATGGCTATAACAGCCATACACAATCATATCCACATTTATTTTATTTACCTCCTTTATATTTTCAAAGAACTTTTCTTCACACATATCCACAATTTTGCAACCCTTCTACTTTGTAAGAAAACATATTCTGTAGTTTCTTCTTTACCACAATATCTACAAATTCTTTCACCGATTTTATATACAACATACTTCCTTTGACTGGTAATTTATTAATCACTAATCTACATAAAACCCTAACATTCTACTTGTTTATTACACTATGCTTTTCTTACTTTTTTAGTTTTAACTTTTTCATTAGCTAGCTCAGCCCAAGAATAAGCATAATACTGTATCATGATATGTTTGTACCACACTTTTCAATGATTTCTATTTCATTAAATTTTTATTTTCCAAAATAGAATTTTCTTGGTAACATCTCATTTCTTCATTTAAACATTTTCCACTTCTAAATTTTATTAACATATCCAGATGCCACTTATATTTGTACTTTATGAAAAGTTAGTAGTAAATGTGCTATTTACCATTTATCCAGAACAAAACTTTATTCAAATTCAAAGCAGCAGCATAAACATTTGGGTTCATTAATCCTAAACCTCCATCTTCTTAATCCATACAGAAGACTGTTCTCTTCACTGGATTCCAATTCAAACTCAATATAAAAGAAAAAAAAACACTTGCAGTATTTATTTTTTATAGATTACTGGCAACATATAGACAATTTATCCCAGTATAACTGAATTAATCAAATAAACCCTTTTTATTAAACAATTTTTACTCCCAAATCTTATTTCTAACACAGAGATTTCCTTCTTTGAAAAATATACTCATATGCTTACTATATCACCCAGTCCTTTATTTTTTTCTTTATTCAAAGTTCTGCCTATTATGTTTAACATTGATGTACATAACTTACAAGCTTCTTTTATATATTGTTATCCCTTTGACATGCATTCTTAATGTTCTCACCAGTGTCAAAATCTCTTCCATAACCATCCACAAAAGTTCATATTGTAATTTATCAAATGCTTTATTTAAATCTTCTATCATAATTTTGCTTTATATCATCCACAATTTCCCTTACTCATAATTCTTGACACCCCTTTCCCTTTAAACTATATATACTATCTTCCATAATACGTTTCATTTTACTTTCCATTCTCTTCTAAAATTTTCATAAAACTCTTATAATTTGCATTGTTTAATACTATAGGTCTCCAATTTTCAGTTCCATACAAATTTAAGTATACCAGTGCACAAATCTTTACACATGCAACCTTCATTTAACCACTCATTCAAAACTTTTAAGAAGTATTTTTTTTTCTTACAGTTCATAAAAATCTTATAACATTGATATCTTATTCCATCTGGTCCAGAAACAGGCTATAAAATAACTATTCCAAGTACCTTATCTAATTCATATAAGGAAATTTCAATTTCTAATTATTTATTTTCTTGTTCTGTTAGATTGTTTAACATGGCATTTTTGTAACTTCCATCTTGAAACATTTTCTTTATGTAATTTATTATGATATTCATAATTTGTTCCTGAGATGGTCTTACCTCTCCTCTGTCATCTTTCATTTCTTTCATTACACTAATATTCTTTAACTATGCTACTCAAATAAGCTGATATCTCTTAACTTGTAATATCTTTGCTTAAATAATAATTCTTTAATTTTTTCAATTATTTTCATAAATTCTCCATTCTATCACATATTCTCTATCATTCCTTTTCAAATACTTTAAAGCATCTATACACATTGCTTTATAATTCATTTTTTTCTGCTTTTCTTAGATATGATCGCAATCTATAAAGCCTTTTTATTTATTATTTTTTTAAAGCTAGCCGCCACTCAGACCACACCATTTTTTATAACACTCTAGTGAATATAGGATCTTTCCATAATTACATAATTTTCTTTCCATTTCCATACCATAATTTCTCATTTATTCCTTTAATTCCTTTTCCCAATATAATATACTCCTTATCTGCCTGTATTTCTATCCATATGGCTGAGTGATCTAAAAATCCTGTCACAAGTCTCTCTCCCTTATCTATATTTAATTCTGATAAAATAATCTATTTCAGTCTTGTTTTATAACTTCAAAAATGTTCCTATTTCCTCTCAAATCACAATTAAAATTTCTCATTAATATGTTCATATTAATTACTACATAATCCAAAATTTTATGAAATAAATTTCACTTTTCTTTACTTGTAACACAGGCATACAGTGTTATAATTTTATATACCTAATTATGTAATCTGAAATCTACAATGGTTAGTCTTCCCATCATTACCAATGTTACATTTCCCACAAAATTATGACTATGCCAGAACATAGAACTTTTCGTAAACTCCATATTGCTTCTCATCCCCAAAGTTTCTTGGTTTCTAATCTCTTCTTGTGTCAAGAATCTTACATATTTCATTACATCAACATCACACTTACTACACCCATTTAGGATACCTATTCTTCTACTTACATTTTAATACTATTTACTGAAAGAACTCTAAAAACATGTCATTATGTCTGTGTTGTAGCTTACCAGAAAGAATGTAAATTTGGAGTGTTTATGTCATTTGTATTACCCATTTCCTTTCTTTTTTCTCTTTTACAATTACCCATTTAAAATGTCTTATTCTGTTTCTTACTCTTTTGCCAAATTTATTATTTTTACCTTTCACTATTTTCTAATTTATATCTTTCTCATCAATTATTTCAGAACCCCTTCTATAATATCTTCTGTCTCATTTTTCTTATCTTTCTTTATTTTTACCCAGAGCTTGCTTTTCCTTCTTCTTTATCACTTATTGGACTGTTTCTTCTTTCAATGTACTATCCTCACTTTTCTCCTTCATCCTTTTTCTCTAGATTACAATCCATCCATGAATCCCTAATTTTGTTACGTTTATAACATTTCAATTCACACTTGTCTTTGCATCACAACCTGTTTTTCCACAAATATAACATTTGCTCTTATCACAGTTACTTATCAAATTATCACCTTTTCCACAGAAGAAAGCATGTTTTATATTGTCCCAGCTATTTTACAACATCCCTGTTGCCTTTTGCATTTATCATACTAACAATATGAACAAATTTTTACTTCTCCGTTTTCAGTACAATATGATACTCCCATCCACAAGTCCATAATCCTCTATCATACACTTTGATAATGTCCACAACATCTTTACACAGTCTGCTTAAATGTCTCTTTAAAGTCTCTTTCAACTTCAGTTCGAAACTTAACATGCATTTTCTTTTTTCTCTTTAAATGCTTTACCCACATAAGGCTTCCCTGGATTACAGTTCCTTTGATTTTCATACTCCCCCCCCAAAAGAAAACTTTCCAGAACAGAACTAGTCTCAAAAATAATGCCACAAAATGTCTCTTTATGAGTAAGAATAAAAGCTCTTACCTCATGAGCCTTCATTCCCAATGGGAACATTAAATTATCCCAAATGTTACACCTGTCCATCTCTTTTTATTTATTGGTCAGACTTCTTACCATGAGTTTCCTTTGATTGTGATGTTTCCATTCCTCTATTCATCTCTTATCACTTTCCCTGCAGATTCCTTAACAGTCTCTGTACACACACTACAGTTGTGTACACTTACCATAAATGTAGATCCTCAAGTGTATTCACTGTTACAGTCCTTACAAATGGGCCATCTGTCTTACAAATGGGTGTGTAGATATCAGTGGGAGATTAACTAAATCATAAATGTCCACATGCACCATTAATGGGGTTGAGAGGGCACCAAACAATATACGTCTTGTACAAATAGGTATACCCACCCCCTCACAGCCAAACATGTCCACCCTGCAATACACTACCAAGTGTTGCAGATCCCATAACCAGGTCCTGACACAACATGGGCACAAGATGTCAACAGTACTACATCCGACCTGTATGATGTCAGGCTGGTATTGGTAACACATCATGCAGTACAGTCTGGCTCCCATAGGAAATGTAAAATGTGGAAGCTATCAACATCCCAAGGATACATATACACAGACACATATATGCAGATACAGATATACACATTTATATATATATATATATATATATATATATATATATATATATATAGATAGATATACATGACTACACATACACACACAGAGATATGTACAGTAAGATACTCATGTAGTAGGCGCACACAATATGGAATAGCCACTATGCCTACAGTTAACACCCTAACAACTGGACACTGGATGAGCCACCCGTACAAATGACATATGTTGCCTACAACATATACCCACAGAGAGGTCATAGGATAAAACACCACACACAGGTTTGCAAAAATGGAATACCTTTATTGGTGTACTATTACAGTTTTATATGCCATGTCATATAGCTGTTCAGACACTGACACCCATATAAACAGAGTAATGCAATTGTAAAACAGTTATACTAATACAGTAGTCTGGTAAGATCCACAACTGTTGCTGTCCAGACCAACCCCTTCAAATCGTACAATAGTAATGACAGACTGAGCCACAGCATACCACACAATCAGCAGTAAGTGATGCAGGTGCATAGCTCAGCAACCCCTATCTACACTCTGTATACAATCACTAGGTGGTACAGATTTCAGTTGGCCAAATGGGATGTAACTGATATATAACAAGGCATAACTGACATCATCAGAGGTGCACTGGCAAACAGAACAGTCTATGGCAGGAGGTAGTAGGCCTGCAGTAACCCACTTTATGTAAGTAATGTCAAGATAGGTGAAATGTATGGTACTGTACATCCAGTTACCTTACGGCAACTCACCCCTGATGCCCCTACATTTTGTAACAGCCTAAGTTATATATGGTGCATCCCCCACTGGACTCAGTAATACAGGGCCATATACCACTGTTACATACACTGGCCTCTGGAGTGCATATGGGCACACATGTATTGTATAGGTGAAGCCCACACATATATGGCCCCAGCCCCACCGTATGTGTGGGGGATACAACAGCAGGGGACTGCTGGCAGGAATGGCAGTGTGGTATATATATATGCATATGTGCATATGTATCACTATCTGCATATGTGTAGATATATAATGCTCTGTATATGTATATATCTGGGTGTGTATATGCATATCTATGTACGCATACACACCCATCTATATATGCCGATATGTACATGTGTAACTATCTATATAGATATCTGGATAATCATATGTACATATATATTCATCATATGTCCTGAACATGGGGTGTAGCCCTACCTCAGCCCCTATAGTCCCAACTCCATAGTGCAAGGGGATGTCGGTAGGTATAGCAGGTATATTAGTAGACTATTGCTATTGTAATAGGGATTGTCTTCACAGACATGGTGTGTGTGGGAGGTCACATCTGCTTTTCACATGTGCACCATTGGCTACTGACAGACACCCTAAGGACATCATAGTACAGTACCGCTGTAAGCAGGTAATGCTCTTGTGAACTACAGCAGAGATATTGACCAATAGATGTGGACATTCCAACACACTCATTACAGTCCAGAGGTATACACAGAACCCTTTAGTGCAGAACATGTGGACCAAGCCTGAAAATATGGATGTTAACAGCCATGTAGATGGGTATAACACATAACGACTGGTATACATTCGCCCCCATAGGTTATGCATTCAAACACTCCTGTCTGTCCTGACACATAATAACTGCTGGTACAGAGGTGCCATGGCCACATACTACCCACTAGATATTGACATACATCTGTACAGCATCCCACCGCTCCATCTGGCATACATGACTGTTAAGGGAGGCCCGGCAGCAGTACATCTGGCAAGTATCTGCACATGACATCTCACTGGGTAAGTATACTAAGCTGCTAGGCATGCAACAAAGCATTGTGCAAGCTACAGGCAGACTGGCTCAACACTGGTCTACATCTCCTATGGGGGAATGCAGATGTACCTGCATATATAGCAGGCTCTACAGGCATGTTACAGCACAGGGTAAGATACACTTGTGTGTAAGTGCATAACCACAACCAATGTGAACACAGCCACAGCCACATATGGTAAGCTAGCATAATATTACAGTATATGGATTATTTGTTCAACACCATCCTCATATGTGCCACTCACACACTAACCCTACATATACTGGGCCACTAGACAGTGTGGTCTGATACCTGTCTGTGGTATGGGACATGTGTGTGTATGGCCCTACAAACATGTAAGCCAATATGGTAATATACAGTGAATCAGCATGTAACATCAGATAGGATGGTACCTAGAATGATGACATCTACCACAGTTTGTACACAGGCCAAGGTACATATTGACAATACACACACTGTCTACATTCACCATAAGTACACAGACCTCAGTACTGTACAAACAGCCACAGAATGTCCAGGTTATGTCATCAAATATAACCTCTACTATATATATGTGTAGCAGTCTGATATTTCACTGGCTTGTTATCAGATATGATGACACTAATTATTGTGTACAGCACATATGTACCTCTTAATGCATGACAGATGTACAAAGGTTGACAGAGTTGTGGCTGGAAGCACATACACAGGGCCAGTATTGACATGTTGCTGTGATAACATCTTACATTTACTGTTGTAACAGGGTTTGTCGCAACATACGTCCTATGAGGGATATGAAGTCAGTAACTGTCCCGGCTTTCAACATGTACAGACTGCAATCCACACACTACCTTCTACAGTTCACAGATACATGCTCTGTGGGTAACACATGAAACCAAAGGCACCACAGACTGCCCAGTCTGCAGATCACCCTACAGATGGGGAGTCCTCATAAACATGGAACGAACATGACAGGTATTAATACATGTAGGACAGGCATATCCGCACACACCCTGTTAAACCAACATTACTCTGAATGCAGTATAGCAGCACTTACAGTCTGTAGTCAGGTCAGGCACATACCCCTCCTGTGTTTTGGCCTGTTTCCACAGTGTATGTTGTCAGAGGTAAATCCCAAATCCATCTGAGATGCTGTTTGCCAAACAACAGATCGAGTTCCTGCTCACAGTGAATGGAAAGGCCCAACACCAACATGATGTTCCTAGATATTGGAGTGCGTTTCCATGCAATTGGCTATGGGAATGTTAACACAGCTGTTCTACATGCAATCAGCTTGGGAAGGGCTGCAATTGGTGCAGAGGCCAACAGCTGATCATGAGCATCACTTAAAATGCACATGCTGCTGCCTAAGCAAATCAGGGGTAGGTTTCCACATCCACCAGTGAGGGAGTGAGAGAGACAGACAGAGGCAATGACAAGTCAGGGAGGGGGTGGGAGAGTAAAACTTAAGCAGGTTTGTGTCACACACCTACCAGCACAGGGTATCAAAGCCCTGATGACTATGTAGTGCTATCACAATCCTATGTGGTTACTGAATGTGCCACATAGGTTACCTGCTATGTAGTCCTCAGAACATATATGTGATGGTGAGTAACATCTGCAACAGGGATATGGTAGCTATGTGGTAGGTGAAGTACACGTGCCTGTCCACATGAACAGGTGCCAGCGTCAACACAGCCACACTCTCACAGGGAAGCACACACATTGACACACTTGGCAGCACCAGGGATACAGCTCATCACTAGTGAGATTGCCACAACACATTTACTGTGCAGGTATCACATGCATCACATGGGTCATATGGAGGTTATATGGGCAAAGGGCATGCGGAGGTGTCTGACATCAGATAGCATGCTTCAGTATGCCACTGGGGATTGTAGTGAGTGTGGATGTGATCATATGCATCATACAACACACACACAAACACACAGGGTGCCAGTACTGAAGGCATGGGTGCATTACAGCACAGGTATGTGGTGGTTGACTGTGCCAGATGGCTATACAAGTCTAGGTGATGGGTATACCTTGGCATCAGGCCACATGACAATGGTCTGCATTGTGGCTCAGAGCTGTGGTTTCTGCATTTGCCCACACAGGTTGTTATTGTATCCACCATCCAGTCACCTGGGTGACTATTGCGTGTGGCCAATGCTGTGCTTTGCTTGCCATGTATGTGTTCCTTAGTCCATGACAAGGATGGTGTCTGGGATGTGCACACCTCCCACATGTATGTACAGTGACATGTGGAAGTGTACCTGGGGTGTCGGGCCCATGTTGTGTACACAGATTATCATCAGATGTGCCAGTCCTGGCCACCTGTGGTAGGAACTGGTAATGGACAGCAGGTTAACCCTGCACCTACATTGATAGCATGCTAATGGCATTCCCTGTTTTCAGTGACATCTGTCCATACAGGGCATGTTTTCAGGCATGGTATGTCCTTTGTGTGTCAAATGTGATGGCACCACAGGTGTTGCAGGTGTCCAATGGGGAACATGGGGAAGGTGCACTGTCTGCATGTATGTGCCTGTTGGACAGATGGACTGGGTGCCATGCCCTCTGTAGGCCACTGCAATCACTTTATAGTTACTATCAGTGGCCAATATGCAGTGTACTACCCACATACTGGCTGTTGCCTCGGTATGTGTGTGTGTGTGTGTGTGTGTGTGTGTGTGTGTGTGTGTGTGTGTGTGTGTGTGTGTGTGTATGATACATGGGTTGAGAGTGTGCTCTGGGTAATACTGGGGTTGCTAACTGTAATTGCCTGGCCTTGATGTCACATGTATGAGTATGGATTTGCACCCCAGCCTCTTGGCTATTTCACATCTATTATCCCTGTACAGTGGACATTGTGATATATACTAGGGCCACCATATAAGAAATTTGCAAAACCTACTCCACATTGGGCCCAGTTGTCATACGCTCACAAGATATAAGTTACAAACACACACATACATCTGTCATGTCTGGGAGTAGAACCCCTACCTAGCTAGTTTATTACACTACACAGTGATAGTACGCACCATGGAGATTACTGGAGTACTCCTTCCCCAAAGGTAGATATCACATTGGCAATCCTGCAGATGTCATCCAAAGTAGGACATTTGAATTGTAGTGAGTGTGGCTAGGCTAAAATGCATTGCTTCCTACACAGACAGTGACACACACACAAACCATCCACAGTCAACATGTGTGGGTATTGAACCCCTAACAGAAGTCTTTATCACATTACAGCATGGGGCTGCTACAAGATGCACCACAGGGATTAGTGGAGAGTTCCTTCCCCAAAGATGTATTTCACAATGAATAACATCTGCAGGATTGCCAAAGTAGGGTGTTTGAAATGTACTGAGTGTGACTAACCTAAAAATGCTTTGTTCCCTACACAGACATTGCAACAAACACAAAAAATCCACAACTGAAGTGTGGGTATAGAACCCCCTAACAGGGGCCTATGTCACACTGCAGCATGGAGCTGTTATAGGACGCATCACAGGGATTACTGGAGAGCTCCTTCCCCAAAGGTGTGTTTCATAATGAATGACATCAGCAGGATTGCCAAAGTAGGGCATGTGACATGTACTGAGTGTGACTAGCCTAAAATGCATTGTGCCCTACACAGACATTGAAACACATACAAAGCATCCACAACTGACATGTGTGGGTATAGAAACCCTAACAGAGGTCTATATCACACTACAGCATGGAGCTGTTATAGGAAGGACCACAGGGATCACTAGCAAACTCCTTCCACAAAGGTGTATTTCACAATGAATGACATCAGCAGGATTGCCAAAGTAGGGCATTTTACATGTCCTGAGTGTGACACACAAAGCATCCGGAACTGACATGTGTGGGTATAGAGCCCCTTACAGAGATCTATAGCACACTACAGCATGGAGCTGTTATAGGACGTACCATGGGGATTACTGGAGAATTCCTTCCCCAAAGGTGTATTTCACAATGAATGACATCAGCAGGCTTGCCAAAGTAGGGCATTTGACATGTACTGAGTGTGACTTAGCCTAAAATGCATTGCTCCCTACACAGACATTGAAACACACACACACACACACACACACACACACACACACACACACACCCAACATGTGGGTGTAGAAAACTCCTAACAGAGGTCTATATCACACTACAGCAGGACACAGTTATGGCACACGCTATGGAGATTACTGGGCTACATCCTTCCAAGAGGTGTATTTCTATGTGGATGACATCAGCAGCCTTGCCAAAGTAGAGCATATGAATTGTATGGAGTGTGACTTCCCTAAAAAGCATTGCTCTCTACACAGACAGGGTTAGACAGACACACACAAACTTACTAAGTTTGGGATTAGAACACCTATCTAACTAATTTATCACACTACAGCACTACACAGTTATGGCACATGCTACAGAGATTACTGGGCTAAAATCTCCCCAGAGGTGTATTTCTAGGTGGATGATATCAGCAGCCTTACCAAAGTAAAACATTTAAATTGTAGGGGGTATGACTACCCTAAAAAGGCATTGTTTTCTACACAGACAGTCAGATATAAACAGATGCAAACACACACACAGTTGCCAAGGCTGGAGTTAGAACTCCTACCTAACTAGTTTATCATACGACAGCAGTTATGGGATGTGCCATGGAGGTTACTGGGCTAAAGCTCTCCCAAAGGTGTATTTCACAGTTGATGACCTCAGCATGCTTGTCATAGTGGGGCTAAGGGGAGGGAAGTGTGTGTACATGGGCCATAACCCATTCATCTAGTGGCTGACACGCCACGTGCGGGCACAACCTGGGTCATATTTCACAGGTACATGTTTAAAGCTGCTGGAGGACTACTTCCTTGAACAGTCATGTTGCACAGCTGGCACATGGACCACCTATTCTGTGATGCTGACAGATACCGGTGGCTAGTATCTGCAGTGAGTGACATCTGACCCTCGTGTGATTGTGGCCTTTTGGCTGTGTGCTGGGTGGGACAGGACTGGATGGCTCCTTGTCACACTCACCCTCTTCCACACATCTATGTGCATCTACCTTTGGCTTATTATAGTGTGTTGTCCTTACATATATGCCTGCATTCCCATCCACTGTGTGTGCAAAGTATGAGTGGTGCATACTGAGGAGTGTCTGCACTAACATCTGCGGCTGCCAGATGTGTCTGGTCCACTGGTGTTTGCAGACATGGCCTTCATGTGTTTAAGTGTATGAGCATGCCCAGTATGACCTTTCAATATGTTGTTGACTGACATTGCCTTCATTTCTCTAAAGTGTGTGGGCATGTCCAGTATGGCCGTCTATACTAAATGTGTGGATTGTGTCCAGGTAGTTTGTACTGCAGTGCTGACCTTTGTGTTGTACATGAACAGGTAGCATGCTGTCTCTGCAGGGTATCCATCGATCATTTGGCATTGACTGTTACTACATTTCTGCATAGGATGGGGGCACACCTGACTATTTTTACATTTCTACACAGGATTGGGGGGGCACACCTGACTGCTGCTATATTTGTACGTAGGATGAGGGGGGGGGGGACACCTGACTATTTCTACATTTCAACACAGGATTGGGGGGAGGCACACCTGACTGTTACTATATTTCTACGTAGGAAGGGGGGGCACACCTGACACTTGTACACATTTGCTAGGACTGTACTGGTATGTCGGGTACTCCATTTCAGTCTGTACTCTTACCTATCGTGCTGACTAGTGGCATACCAGTGTACTACAGATCTTAGCTTTTAATTACATACATATTAGTTTCTGACTTCCTACCCTTCAGAACTGACATCCCACTGTCTGACCTGCTGTAGTCTGTCTATGTAGGCCTGGACGGGAGGAGGTTACCCATAGGCCTAATTCAGAGGCCATAGCACAGCCTTTGTTTGTGTTTGTTTACACCTGTCCTGCTGGCTGTGACTGTTGTTGGGTATGTGAACCCCTCTGACTGGCATGTGTGAGTCACTTACCTTGTGGGTGCCTCACTATTGAGGGTGGTGCTGCAGGGCTGCCTATGTCAGATGCACATAGCACACTCCCTACACATGGTTAAACACAGGTAGTATAATGTTTGGCATCCCTTTTACTGTATGCGAGAGTCAGAGAGAGGTGTTATTCCCTGGGTCTCTCCTGTGTCAGTGTTATGTGCAATGTGTTGCCTTTTTGCCAAGGCCAAGACATACTGGGCATGCCTCCTTCTGCCTACTGGGGCAGGCTCATGTTGTTCCTCCTCTAAGTCACTCTGTGCCTGTGCAGGCCTTGGCAATGATGGTGGGCTGTGTGGCCCTGCCCCGTGCTGTTCCTGCTGCAGCTGTTTCCACAGGATCATATTGTGTAGCATGGCACATACAAGGACAATTTGGGTACATGTAGCTGGTGAGTACTGCAAGGCTCCACCGGATATGTCCAGGCACCAGAACCATGACTTGAGCATCCCAAACACATGCTCTACTATAATTCTGGTCTGTGCATGTGCTTCATTATGGACTTTTTGTTCAGGTGTGTGTGCATTTCTGATGGGTGTTATCAGCCACAGCTCCAGTGCGTATCCAGCATCCCCCACTAGGTGACCATCAGGGATGTCCCCACTGGCAAATCTCTGGTACAGCTGTGTCAGATGCCAGATGTGGGAATCATGATAGCTTCCAGGGCAGCCAGCACACAAATTCATTAGTTATGCCTTGGGCATTGCACACGACCTGGCAGTTGATGGAGGGGAAGCTCTTGCGATTGATGTAGACCCTACCCTGCTCACATGTTGGTGCTATGATGTGTATGTGTGTGCAGTCTATAGCACCCACTACCTCAGGGTATTCTGCTGTTTGGTGGAACAGTTGCATATTGCTGGCCAACACCTCATGAGTGTTGGAGAAATATGCGCGCTCACCAACATGTGCTGACATGTCATCCAGGAACTGGTGGAGTACCCCGGATGGTGATGCCTTTGAAATCCCCATCATATCCCCAGTTGGCCTTTGGAAGGTACCTGTAGCTAGTATTCGTAGGCCTACACATTCCTTGGTATCCACTGGGATGGGTTCCCCTCTGTTAGTTCTGTGTGTCAGGCATGGCTGGCACAGCTCAACAATTTGCTGTAGGAGGTCCCTGTCCACCCTATAGTGCACCACTATTTCCAGCTCATGTAGCCCCTGGTAGGTCACCCTGGATCTATACACTCTTCTCCGTCTCCTCACTGTGGGTTGGTCAACAGCATTCACATCCTCAACAGCCTCAGCCTCTTCCACAAGTTGTTGTATGATAGCTATTGCAGCCCCTATCATTTTGCTGTTGCGAGTGTTAAAAGTTCCCTGCTTGTTTACACTGGTGGTGTAGAGTGTGGGAAAAACCAGAGAGGAAGGTGTTTGCATAGTTTATAATAGTGTTCTGGGCTGGGATGGTCTGCTGCCTGTGTAATTGGCTGATTCTGATACATTTCACCTGCCAGCTATGCTAGTTCTCCTTGAGTACCTTCCTACTGCTGTCTTCCCTTCCTATTGCCTTCCTGTTTAAGCCCAGGTGTGTGGCATGCAAACAAAGTACTCAAATGTGCACAGTGCTGTTATTTCCTGGTTTAACTTCTTTTTCCTTTCTGTAAAACCTGGTGCATGGTGCTCACACCCACTTAGGCTTTGTAAAGAGTGCTAGGCAGGTTTAGACACACCCCCTAGCTTAGCTGTGCTAAGCTAGGAGCAAACCTAAGCCACAGGGCTCCAATCTGCTTACAGTGTGCCTGACACCTCCCCCCATGATGTCACCTAACTCCTAGGCTTGCACCAAGCTATTCCTACTCTTACACTGTTGGGACCTGATTCACATGCTGGGGAAAACTGGGATTCACTATCCTTCCCCTCATTTGCATAGGATTGCCTGCTAATGCATAGTTACATGTCTCACCCTGAGCCTCCCCCCTTAGCAACCACTACTCACTGGCCATGTTGTTTTCTGCCTGCTATTGACTTGCATGGCAGAATAGTGATTTTAGTTAGAATGCTTAATTTAGGTTCATTTTGTTATTTTCCCCCAATCCCGTTTGTTTGCTGCTGCCCTACGCTTAAACAGCCGAGATAGGCTAAAAAAAAATAAAAGTTGATTTTTGTATTTTTTTTACTTTTTGCAATGCCAATGGCCTTATACTTGGCCATTGGTATGCTTACTACATAATATGCAGCCTTTATTTGGAGCTGTCACAGCTCCATTTTGGATTTTGCAGATATGTACTCAGTTACTAACCGAGTACATTTCTGCAGATAGCATTAGTCCTGCACGGATGGTTGCAAGCTTCCTGGATTGCAAAATCCCCTCATTTGCATAGATTTCTCCTGCAAATGGGGTGATTTGCATACAAGGGCTTAGTCCGTGCAGGATTAGTGCAGGAGCGCTTGTGCACTCCCCTGCAGACTGTTCCTGGATCACACGGCAGACATATTGCCTGCTTGAGCTCCTGCACCGATCTTGCACGCCATGCAAGCTATAGGGAATCCAGGGGAATGTTTATAATATGATAAGAATAGCCAAAACATTGGAGAAATATTCTAGATACGTTCAAGCATTTGAGACATGAACCACAACCTCCTCCTACATAAACTACAGATGGTGAACTTTTGTTCAGGACCATTGAAATGGATGGAGAACTATTTATCAAATAGAACATTCTATGTTTTAGCAAATTAAGTAATGTCAGGAATGGGAACCCAGACAAATATTGTCACACAGAGGTCAGTACTTGATCTTCTGTTATTTTTTTCATAATTAATGACATTAATATTAATCTCAACAACATAAATTTAACCCTATATGGAGAGGACTTACTCATAATCAACTCTGACAAAAAATATCAATAACTTCAGACAAAATCTACAAGCTGACTTCAATTTGATACTTGCCTAGAATGTCACACATAAACCAATTGCCAATAGAAGGAAGGCAGGAGCTATATCCTTTGCCACCCCACAGAAACCTTCAAAAGCAAATCCTTTTCTCATATTAGATGCTGAATGCAACATAATGCCAATTGTAGACCCTCCAAAACATCTAAGATTCACACTAGACCCAACTTTGTCTTTTAAATCACACACTGACATGGTAGTCGAAAAGCCCTGTCTCAGTTTAAAGAATGTTACAAAATCTGAGCACCAGAGGATAAGATAGTTATTATAAGAAAAATTCCAAAATAGAAAATTCACTACCAATAATTGCATTGTACTTAAGCAGAATACCCATTTACTAAAGGTGTCAACTAAGAAAATAGTCAGGTTCACATAGTTGGCATACTCAAATAGTCATTTAAATTTTTACAAAAACTTAACTGGCTTCTAGTAACAGGAACTGCTGCACTCTTTACTGTTCAAAACAATAAACCAGCATTACTGCCCATCCCTTAGGAAATAGTCAGGTACTCCTATTTTTCATTAAGAAACACAGACAATAATACCATAGAACTTTTTAGATCACCATATTGTTAAAGTAGTGGTTAGAAGAACTGTTAGTAAACTTGGACCTCCTTCCTGGAAAATAAGCAGAAATGAGGAATGAAAATGCTGTGGACACCTTCAAAACAAAGTTAAAGGAATATCTTAGGAATTAATATAAATGCAAATGTTACATTTAAACTATGAACCTATGTTACTGTTGTTACTGCATGCCTAACCAACACTTATATTATTTTATCAGTGATATTGTGTATCTGTGTTCTTTATATTATTGCGCAATGTTATGGTGTATGTGTGCTCTGTTATGAATCTTATTTTTTCCATGTTAATATGTATTTGTGCTCTTTAATGAGCCTGGTTCATGGCTGAAGGGTTAGCTAACTAGTACACTTGTCTTGTTAACAGAAAACAAATAAGTAAATACATAATTTTAAATGTTCATTCCATTCTGTACACTAAATTACATTAGATAATTTTTGTCGTGAGTCACATCTGGGTAATGCCTGAAAAGGGATATGGACTAGCTAACCTTCACAATTATCAGACAAATAAATACATTTGGGGAGGTGTCCTGTTCAAGAGCACGTTCTCGTGACTTATTTTTAAGAATAAGAAGTCTTTAAAAAGATTACTATGTCTTAAGAAATAAATGGTGAAGTTTGTAGAATCACAAAGGATAGGTACTTTTAGGTATAGGTCTTGTAGTGTGTGTTCATACATGGAAAATGTTATTACATTTCTACATCCTACATACAATAAAGTTTATAAATTCTCTTTATATGCTGACTGTTCAAGCAAGAATTTAGTATATCTAGCTAGATGTAAGAAATGTCCAGAATTTTATGCTGATAAAACAAACTATTCTTTGCTAGAACGTGTTTGTGAACACATCAGTGGTATTTGTAGTCGAGATATAAAGAATGTATTAGTCAGACATATAATAGATAAAGGACCTGATCATAGTTTTACTTTTTAATACTACAATTGATTAATGATGATCTTAGAATGGGGGATGAGAAGAATAAAACACCACTTTTGAAATGAGTTGGATAATATGTTACAATCAGATAAATGTTTCAGTCTCAACAAGACTGTTTCTTTAAAAATCTTCCTTAAGTCACATGATTTATTCAAATAATTTTATTGGTTTGTTGCAAATAGTATTTAAACTGTTATTTTATTTCTGGTTCTATATGGTCTGATGATGTAGTAGACGTGAAAGTGCATACCTGTTTGCAATATTAAAGATTTTATGTTTTTTTAAGCCATGCTGCAATCTCTTGCATTTTATTTGCATTCTACAAAAACATGACAAGTAGAAACTGAATATAAAATTAAAAATCTGATAATTTCAGTATTCTATTCTTTTGGTGCTTCTTAATGAACTTTAGATTTTTAAATTTGAAATATCAACCTGACATGCACTTTAGATTTTTTAAATTTGAAATATCAACCTGACATGCATCATGGAGTGCAAAGGATTAAGCTAGCAGTCAGAATAGCATAGGTTGTAATGCTAAGAAGCTTTTAGTTTGCTTGCTAGCTTATTATGCCAGAGTAATTGTACTTATACAATAACTAGCCAAAGCAAAAGACATTGATGCCTGTTCAAATAATAATGTGCTTGTGGTAAAACATGAGTTTAATATTGCATGATATGACGTAATACAGTACTAATCAGACATTTTAGCTGCTCCATATCTAAGACAATTCTGTATAAATATTTCATGTTCCCTAAGGGTCTTCATCAGCTGTTGAAAGCTTCTTAAGTCACTGTTTCAATGAATTACATTATGCTTTTGTACAAATGCTTAGATGATATTCTAAGCCGAATACAAAGCAGGCATTCAGCAAACATTGCTATTAGCACACTTCTTTGAATTTGATATAATATATGTGGAAGTTGATACAGTCCTAAAAATGGCACAGTTTCGCTGTAAATCCTCACTCTA
Organism: Protopterus annectens; assembly: GCF_019279795.1. Taxonomy (NCBI): domain Eukaryota; kingdom Metazoa; phylum Chordata; order Ceratodontiformes; family Protopteridae; genus Protopterus; species Protopterus annectens. Next base: position 462,935,871 of record NC_056737.1, on the reverse strand, counting down.
CAGTTGCTTTCTGTGTATTGTTGTATGTGTTACTTGCTTAATGCTTTTCTGTGAAAAATCAGATAATACTGCAGTTATGAAAAAAATGATATCTTTGGTGTCAGAAGGAATACATAAACATCATAACTTTTCTCAGAACTTTCTGAAATACTAAATAAAAACTAAATTACTTCTCATTTTCATGAAAAAAACAACTTTAAAATTTTTTCTTTAAATGATACCATGATTGAAGTTATACACAAAACTACTTGGCATAACAATCAATCCCGATCTTAAATTTGATTTCCATATCCACAACAGCATCAAGAAAACCCATCAAAAACTAAACACCCTACATAGAGTAAAGAAATTCCTTACAGACTCTGCCAAGGTAACAGTAACTACCACTTACCTCTTCCCATCTGTCCTATATGGAGGCCCTATCATACCCAATGTACAAGTCTCACTTATTTCTAACTTGAACAATGTTATAATAAAGTTGCCAGATTCACTTGCAACAGATCTTAAAATACCCAGCACTGTTTAGCACTAAAAACACTTAACTGTCTTGATCTTCTTTAACCCTCTGTCTTATACTCAGCTCACCTTAACCCATAGAATCATCCATACACCATCTGCTTGCCAGGCAATTAGACTCTTATACCAACACTGTCTTCCAAATCTTCTCCTTCAGTGAAATAATAAACAACTGTTTCCCATCCTCAAACCACAAAGGTCTGCAGGAACCTATTTCTATTCCAATAGTGTAACTAGAACTTGGAATAACATTCCTATATCAATCTGGTCTATTACACACCTTCATCTTTTCAAACCATTACTAAAAGACTTCTTCTCTGCCTCCTGGTTTTTTCCTGCTCCTCATCTGGGACATAGATCTCTAACACCCTCTATCACCTCTCGTATACCTCCCTTTAAAACACTAACTCACTTAACCTGCTTATGTCCTTCTAATACCTCACTTTATTGCACTTCTTACACTACTTAACCTACTTCTAATTAGCACAACCCAATTACTATTCCATCTCTGCTTCTCTGTTAACACTCAAACTTGTTTATTTCCTCTAACACCTCCCTCTATATTATTTCATAAATTACTCTTACCTATCTTATACACCACCCTTCTATCTGTAAAGTCTTAGTACAAGGCTTGTATATTTGACATTTGTGAATATCAGTACAAATTTTATAATGCTATGTATTCACTGAAACTGCATTATAAAAGTTTTTATTGTAAGTATTGATTGCGTTAAATGTGACATCTTGGAGGTTTTCTCCCAAGACATCCACTAAAAAGGGGCACTTATGCCCAGTCAGACTTTCCCAGTAAAGAAATATCAATCAATAGATAAATAAAACTTTTCAATACCACCAGTGGGTTCCAAAAGAAGTAACAGAACTGGCATTGCCAGTCACATGGATCCTGGCATACACTTAAACTACAAAATGACACAGAATGGCAGCCAATCAGCACAGGGGCAAATAATCTTCCCATGTGGTCTTGCATTGGTGGGGCTGAGTAGAGAAGGGTCAGCATAGCTGCAGTTAGTTATCCAGATGACAACAGGCCACAGAATGGATGACAGTCAGTATGAATTTGCTATAGCCAATATAGCATTATCACTGAAGTAAAGCTTGGCTTTGTGTAACCTACTACGTTTCTGACTCTCCATAGTAATAATATTTCTAACATGTAGGTCAGAAACTGAACTGATCACTGAGAATACCCCAGGACAGTACTGCTGATGCAATGTCCTTTTGAGTGTAATGTAATAATATTAAGTCTAAAGTTGTTTGGAAGTGACAGAGGTACACTGGGGGGGGGGTTGTGACATAATCAGGCATAGTGATCCTGAGAACAAACAGCACTGATCTGTTCCTTGCATTAAAACACAAGCACAGCACACTAAACTAAAATTATACAGGGTAAAAAGCAACTTCCAGCTTAACATTAGGGCAGTCCAACAAATGGCCAGTAAGGACAACTGTGAAGTATTCCAACTACCAGTGAATCTTTGTGTCTTCACACTGATTATCCACGTCATTCAGAAAGGGTATAAACAGAAGTGACCTCTGTGCTGAGCCTAAAGAAAATCCCATATTCAAAAGAAAAAAAAAACAGAGATAAACCAGTCCATCCTATAACTTCCCTCTACTGACCAGATAGTGAAGCAGCTGATGCACTGACTGGGAAGCCAAGACTGCACACTGTCTCAATAAGTCTTGGTTGAAAAAATTAGATAACTTTGACCATATCAAAGAATATAGTTCCAATAAGTTTGCTGTTGTTAAGTTAACTGAGAAAGTACTGCACAGTGACAAAAAGTGCCACACCAGTGCCATGACAGGGTCTATATTATAATATTGACATTTTAGAATGTAGAATCCCACTTGTTTGACACGAAAATGCCAAACTCCAAGGTTCCCGAACGGCCAAATCACCGATTTCTTTCAAACAGAAAGAAATCGGTTGGCCGTTCTGTTACACCTGCCCTTTCCCTGACTGCAGTGCAGTCTCGGAGTTAGAATATTTAGTTGGTGGGTGAGGGGCACAGCCCCCCCATGTTGGGGGGTATGGGGGGCTGAAGCCCCCCCCACTTAAATATGTTTGTTTTTCTGTGGCGCTGGTGTTTCACCAACCAATTTCTTTCCATTGGAAAGAAATCAGTGATTTGGCCATTCGGGAACCTTGGAGTTCAACATTTTCATGTTGAACAAGTGGGATTCGACATTCTAAACTCTTGATATTATAATATAGACTCCCATGACAGGGCTCACATCTAAGTACTGCACAGTGACAAAAAGTGCAGCACCATTGCCATGACAGGGCTTGCATCTAAGTACTGCACAGTGACAGAAAGTGCAGCACCAGTGCCATGACAGGGCTTGCATCTAAGTACTTCACAGTGAAAAAAAGTGCAGCAACAGTGCCATGACAGGGCTCACATCTAAGTACTGCACAGTGACAAAATGTGCAGCACCAGTGCCATGACAGGGCTTGCATCAAAGTAATGTACAGTGACAAAAAGTGCAGCACCAGTGCCATGACAGGTTTCACATCTAAGCTATTAGATAGAATATCTGAGCTTAATAAGTGCCATAATAGTTGGTGATGAACACCCTTCTTGTGGATCTTTGAAACTGGTTAAAAAACAACAACTAGCTGATTATTGTTCAAGTGAAGAGTCCCCCCTTTATGCAGTTGCATAATTAATATCTGCTTCCACATGGTAGGGACTCCCCTTTCCTTAACTGATATATTAATAATTAAAAAAAAGGACAGGAAATAACGCATGCTGAGATACTTTGAAAATCAAGGAGTGAAACTGCACATCCAGGCTTAAACCTTTTAAAGACTTTGCATACTAGATAAACAGGGATGGAATAGATGGTGAGGCTAGAGCATCTGGGTTGGTAAGGTAGAGTAAAGCAGGCATTGCAGTCATTAGATACAAATCTTTGGAGAGTAATGAGACTAATCAATGAAATATTTTCTACTTCTATATCAATAAGTTGAGACAAAGGTGATTGTGTCTGACAGTGGCCTAGTTACACCTGGACATAGAAGCAGGCACTTAGGATCTTAACAAAGAATTATATTGTACCATTAGAGCTATAAGGGGAATGAAGGAATCCAGTATTATACTACATCCAGAGATAGACCAAGAAGCATTAGGAAGTCATAGTGGTTCCAGAATGGATGCAGAGTCTGCCACATAGGATCTGCATCAGCTGTGGTTCTGGTAAATGTGACCAAGACAACATGAGAATGTAGTATAAAGATTCAAAAAACAAAAATAATTAGACCAACTCTTTCAAAAAGGTCCTTAGAAGAGCCAGATCCAGCACTAGGTGACTTAGCCAGCTGCCTAAGGCCCATGCTATCTGGGGAGGCCCACGTTGGCTTAGGAAACCAATAAAAATGAAATCTTTTTTAACACAAGAGGAATACTTCAATTAACTCAACAGGCTGTAGGACCTTGCTTGAAACTTTTTGTTAGAAAACAGCAGGGTTTTAGGAACTCCTGGGAGACTTCTGTATAGAGGAATAAGCCCCAGAAGACTAGAATATTTTTTCTAATATAAACTTAACGTAAACCACGATTTAAGGCCAACAAACAAGGATTTAGAGTTGAGCCAAAGATCTAAGTGCAGCAATTCAATGTGAAGCTCTAAGTGAACTGAGCCAGCAATTCAATAAGTGCAGAGATTTGAAGTGAACCAAGTAAGCAATTCAGTCAGTAGCCAAGCATGTATGTGTGTGTGTGTGTGTGTGTGTGTGTGTGTGTGTGTGTGTGTGTGTGTGTGTGTGTGTGTGTGTGTGTGTGTGAGGTTTAGTAACAAGCCGTGTGTCTGTGTAGTTCAGTAAATAGCCATGTGTGTTTGTGTGATTTAAGTAGCTCTATGTGTATGTGATTCACTAAGTAGCTCTGTGTGTGTGAGTAATTCAGTAAGTAGCTATGTATGTGTGTGTGATTCAGTAAGTAGCGATGTATGTGTGTGTGATTCAGTAAGTAGCTCTGTGTGTATGATTCAGTAAGTAGTTCTGTGTGTGTAATTCAGTAAGTAGCTATGTATGTGTGTGCAATTCAGTAAGCAGCTGTGTGTGTGTTCGATTCAGTAAGTAGCTCAGTGTGTGCGATTTAGTATTTGTGTGTGCATGTGTGTGATTCAGTAAGTATCTTCTGTTTGCATGTATTGTGTGCATGCGAGATTCAGTAAGTAGGTGTGTGTGTGTGTGTGTGTGTGTGTGTGTGTGTGTGTGTGTGTGTGTGTGTGTGTGTGTGTGTGTGTAAAATGCTGGCTGGTTAAGTAACTTTGCTCAGAGTCAAACCCTAAGCTTTGACTATTAGCAAATACGTGTCTTAAACCTCTAAACCAATTGCAAGCATAAACCTCTACACCAATTGCCAGCACATATCTCAGCTGTCCACAATATCCACATTTTTGTTTAATATTTTTGGTGTGTTCCACATATAATTTGCAGTTTTCTGGAAAATCAGTGAGGACTGAATTCACTAAATAATGTCAGACTTAATATCCTTCAGAAAATGTATGGTAACACAATGCATTTTATTCTAACATCTTTATTTGTTTATATGAGCAATATTTAAAACTTGTCCCTATTTTTGGGCCTTTGTTCCCTCATTGTTTTGCCTTGCTCCAGATTTCTTGTGCTAAGAGGTTGAGAGATATGACTGCCAAGTCTTCTTTAATTTAATTTGTTTATTTATGTTTTAAATTACTCAGGATTACAGTTTGCTATGCTAATCAAAGTTTCCTAGCTGTCTTACTTAGTGTCAGTGGTGCAACAGGTAGCATACTTATCTTTGGTTCAGTGGGTTTTCTTCCCACACTAGGTAGATTGATTACTGACACTACTATGCAGCATGGGGTTGTGCTCTCCTTTGGATGACATGCCTAGTAACTCTGAACCTGCCGTTGGTTTTCCAGCCCTTCCCTATTGCATATCTCCAGGACACCATTTTTTAATGCAACAGGCAATTTATTCTTCAAGGGCAGCAGACACTGAATTTTTAGATGAAACACTAAAATGCAAATGTATTTGCCTGCAGCAACCTCTTCATTAGTTACAGTTCTATTTAATGTGGAATTAGTCAAATGACTTTTAATTCTGCAGGAATTGTGCTTATTGACTGATACTGGTGATTATAATGGCAGCAATCTGAGTGGCCTTTTATGGTTGAAATGTTCTGAAATGAGTAGCTTTGTCATTATTGGTTCAAACATTTTGTTTCATTGCTTACTGTAATTTTTTTTTTCAAACTACAAAATTAAAAGACAGTCTAACAGGTGGCACTGTATTAAACAAGGAATATAATTTAATACAATCCAGAAGGTGAATCAAAGAACACACGCATTTATGGATGGTCCTAAAAATGTGTATGGGTGACCCATTGTTTGAAAACAGCCCAAAGGTCCACTTAATCCACCACTGAAGAGGTGCATTCCAGGTTTCAATGAACGTGAGTTTTGTGCACACTATTTTCCTCTGTACTTCTACAATGATTACAGATGTTTGGGTTTAATGTAAAACTTTTAATTTGCATATTATAGCACACACACTGATAGCCATTTGCTGAACAGTACAGTATCACAATGAAATAGTATGCACTCTGACAGGTTTGAACAATGTTTTCTGGCAACCAGGGAGAAAGAGACATCAAGAGAGGCAAGTAATGGGATACTGGAATGGCTGCTGGGTGAGGATGCACTTGGTGGTGGGGCCCTGATCCATTACCCTGCCTAGGGCCCCATTTGACCATGATCCGGCTCTGGTCCTCAGGTTATATTTTCTTGCATTTTACATTTTTATTCAGGGAGGGGGGTTATCTAAACCTCTGCTGTAATCAAAGCAAAACGCATTATTTATGCCTATTTCATAAGGCCTTTTAGGGTCAGCAAATTGTTTTGTTAAAATTCCTCTGTATATGAAGAGTATAATTTTAAGAACTTGGCTCGTTTTTTCTGTAACTTATCAGCAAAGAACACATGATAAATATGGAAGAAGACCTTAGATCCATTATATCTGCCCAATTATTGTAGTTTCCCATGTGCAGCTACTCAAACCACATTTCACTTTTCCCTTAGTCTTTTTTGAAGCCATTGACCTCTCCATCACTTTAACCAATGTTAGATTCCCCAAGAAACTTTCATTTTTATGTCTGACTTAAATATCACCTCTTCCAGCCACCATCTTTTGTCCATTTTTTTCTCTGTCCTGGTTTATAAGCTGTACCCCACCTGATACATAGTAGTTTAATGAGTCCATGTCTTTCATAAAAAAAAGAAAAAAATGAAAAAAACACAAGCACTAACATGTACACACACACACACACACACACACACACACACACACACACACACACACAAATATGTGTGTGCAAATGCATACACATCACTCTTATGCCTATCTGCCCTCTTCATTACTTCAATATGCAGCATTTTCTAGCCAGCCCTATTCCCAGATGTAATGCCATCCAGTGCTCTTACTAGCTTCTGTATATCAAAACACAGCACACTGCTGCCACCTTGCACCAGATAAGGCCATTAAGTGTTCCTTTTCACTGTAAGCAATGAGGACTGTCTTGTTACATATCTTGCACAGATGCATATAGTTTGTAAACTACAATGGAAGGAGTCAGTCCCTTCCTTCCCAATATCATATGGTGAGTACCTTGAGGTACATCTATAAGTTACTGCATGAATCACAATATTTACTTAAACATCAGGCCATGGCTCATCTACATAGTGTGGAAGAATAAAGCTCTGATTATGCTCATGGTAACTTTAGTCAATTAATTGCTCTGGCACTAGGACAGCCAGTTGTGGATAAGGAAGGAATGATTAGACTACAGCCGATATCCTTTCCTGGGTGGACAGACAAGGGATGATGAGCCAACTTATCCATCTCTAGTAGAGGCCAAAACAGCAGCAGCAGCATCTGAGCTGAGTAAGCAGTTGAGTCTAAGGGCAGGGCTGCCTTTAGGCCTAAGGAGGGGCTGCTCCCAGTAACCATGCCTCATGGCTTAGCAATCTCCTGGATTGTACAGCATGTTGGGGTGTTGGGGGCAGTGTCACAGGACATTAAGCTAAGCCACTGTTTTGACAGTAGTGGCTTCTCAGACTTACTCATCAAACTTAGGATTTCTGTCACCAGAGTAGGGTGTGGTGGCCTTGTCCTGCATGGGTTATGCAACAAGGTGACTTAAAGGATGTGCCTGAAACTGGAAGGACATTGGGCCTAACAGAATATCCTATTCAATCATAGTAACTGGCTGCAAAGAAAAAAAAAACAAGGGCCAGACAACACTCAACAACTAGTTCTGTTCTAAAGGCTAAACCTTTTCCTGAGTGGTCTTTGTATAACAATCTAGTTCCACAACCTGCACCCGATACTAAAAGTGGTCATATTGATATGAACTGAAGTGCATGTATCACCGTTTCTGTACTTTAACTATCTCTCAGACTGAATACCATCATTGCATATCATACACATTCCCAGGAATAGATTAGGACATAAGGCCATGTTTAGCTACCTACCATGACCACAGTATGGGGAATCGGGGGGGCACCTGGGATAATGCATAATGGCACTGGCATCAGAAGGGGGATGGGGGGGCACCAGTCACCAGGGATACATTTTGCTGACGCGCTATATCAGTACTGGAATTGGTATGGAAATCATGGGAGTATGGGAAACACTAGCCACCAGAGATACATTTTACCAGTACTCAGTATCTGGTTCTCATTTCTCACTGACCTCCTGGAATTTTCATTCTGCCTTCTTCATATTATACATTTACTTTGTTTAATACACTTGATATATAATATTTTGTTACAGTCTCTAGAATTTGCACTATATACGTCATCTTTTCTGTTTTATTCACTGCTCCCTTTGTATAATTTTTCTAGTTAGACATTTCATTGCTCTGTAGTATTTTTCACCTGAAATAAATCCACTGAAAATGAGTACTTGATTCAGATGTTGCATCTCCACTCTAAATAAATTAGAACAAAAGATAAAATGGAGACAGACTGGTTTAATCTCTTCCAAACTGCAGCAAAAGTCAGCTAAGTTCAGTGTTTTCATACTATTGTGCTGTAACACAATATGACTGACAATTAGTATTTCATATACATAGCTAGATTTACTGCAATATAATATGATTAGGTACACTCAGTACTGAAAATTGAGTAAAGAATATATTTTTACTAAGCAGAAATGTTTATGTCCTATGAAAAACAACATGAGGTTACAGCTTTGAAATGAACTGCTTCTATGAGGCTGCAGTCAAAGAGATGAAGCTCCTAGGGGACAGCAACAGTCAGATGCAACAGAGTTTGAGACTTAGCTCAAACAGACTGCAGCACCAGCAAATACATTTGCAATATATGCTCTTCTGATGTTAGAAATAAAGTTTTTGGTATGACTTGCACCTATGAAACAATGTGAGATGAGTTCTATACAGAAATGAAACATTTAATATAGTGGAGCAATAAACCATTTTGTTTTATATCCAGGCCTGAAACACTATCAAACTGTATAAAGCTGACTGACACATCAGAAGTTAACAAAGCTATGGAGGAAGGTGCTGAGGTAATTATGAGGCAGCTGGCTTTAAGAAAATGTGAAAAATCAGCACTGGCATTTTGTGCTAAGTTCTGTATCTGCCAGTCTCAAAAAAGCTTTTCACTATGTGGCTAGAGAGATGTGTTATGACCATCAACTTCCTATGATTATACCCTATAGAATCTCAGTGCAGTGTCTTGCAGTACTGTTCTAACAACATTAACTGAGACATAGATTATGCTGTTTTATAATTCACATGTACACAATGGATTTTCAGCAGAGTAAAACATCTTTTTATTGTCATCAGCCATTCCTGTTTTTATGGCAACAGGTACCATCAGCAAGTCCAGTTTGACACACCAAGGATCATAATTACCAAACACTGTTAAAATTAGTCATCTGTATCACATTAGTTAATGTTAGTTGCAGCTAAGCAGTCTCACCTCAAAAATCGGACTCAGATGATTATATTAATTTTGTGTAATTATCCTCCTCATCTTATTTGTCAAACATCCAGCCACAAGCTCCTTTAGCTGAATAATGAAGTATTTTACTTAAAAATTATGCAAAACATAACTGCAAATTAAATATATAAAATGCATAGCCTTCCTTTTATATAGGGAAATTTGAATAAAAACTGTGGAATAGAACCCGGATTCACTATGCCCTGCACTGCGTGCAGGAGCTCTACTAGGCAATATGTCTGCTGTGCGAGCCAGGAACAGCCTGCAGGGACGTGCACGAGAGCTCCTACACTAATCCTGCACGGACTAAGCCCTTGTATGCAAATAACCCCATTTGCAGGAGAAATCCATGCAAATGAGGTGATTTTGCGATCCAGGAAGCTTGCGACTGTCCGTGCAGGACTAGTGCAATCTGCAGAAATGTACTCGATTAGTAACCGAGTACATTTCTGCAAAATCCAAAACGGAGCTGTGACAGCTTCAAATAAAGGCTGCATATCATTGAGGAAGCATGCCAATTGCCAAGTATAAGTCCATTAGCATTGCAACCAAAATAAAAAATAAAAAAATCAAATTTTAATTTTTTTAGCCAATCTCAGCTGTGTAAGCATAGGGCAGCGGTGCGCAAACAGGATCGGGGGTAAAATAACAAAATAAACCTAAATTAAGCATTCTAACTAAAATCAGTATTCTGCCATGCAAGTGAATGGCAGGCAGAAGACAACAGGGCCAGTGAGTAGTGGTTGCTAAGGAGGGAGGCTCAGTGTGAGACATGCAACTATGCATCAGCAGACAATCCTGTGCAAATGAGAGGAATATTAGTGAATCCCAGTTTTCCCCAGCATGTGAGTCAGGTCCCAACAGTGTAAGAGCAGGAATAGCTTGGTGCAAGCCTAGGAGTTAGGTGACATCATGGGGGGAGGGATGTCAGGCATACTGTAAGCGGATTGGAGCCCTGTGGCTCGGGTTTGCTCCTAGCTTAGCATAGCTAAGCTAAGTGGTGTGTCTAAACATGCCTAGCACTCTTTACAAAGCCTAAGTGGGTGTGCGCACCGTGCATCTGGTTTTACAGTTAGAAAAAAGAAGTTAAACCAGGAAATAGCAGCAGTGTGCACATTTGAGCACTGTGTTTGTGCGGCGCGCACACAGGCTTAAACAGGAAGGCAATGGGAAGGGAAAACAGCAGTAGGAAGGTAATCAAGGAGAACTAGCTTAGCTGGCAGGTGAAATGTATCAGAATCAGCCAATTACACAGGCAGCAGACAAGACCAGCCCAGAACACCACTATAAACTAAGCAAACACCTTCCTCTCTGTTTTTTCCCACACTCTACACCACTGGTATAAACAAGTGGAGAACTTTTAACACTCACAGCAAAAAATGATAGGGGCTGCAATAGCTATCATGCAATTTGTGGAAGAGGCTGAGGGTGGTGAGGATGTGAATGTTGTTGACCAACCCACATTGAGGAGACGGAAAAGAGTGTACAGACCCAGGGTAACCTACCAGGGGCTACATGAGCTGGAGATAGTGGAGTGCTATAGGGAGGACAGGGACCTCCTACAGCGAATTCTTGAGCTGTGCCAGCCACGCCTGACACACAGAACTAACAGAGGGGAACCTATCCCAGTGGATACTAAGATATGTGTAAGCCTAAGAATACTAGCTACATGTACCTTCCAAAGGCCAACTTGGGGATATGATGGGGATTTCACAGGCATCAGCATCCAGGGTACTCCACCAGTTCCTGGATGCCATGTCAGCACATGTCGGTGAGCACATATATTTCCCCAACACCCGTGAGGCATTGGCCAGCAATATGCAACTGTTCCACCAAACAGCAGAATACCCTGAGGTAATGGGTGCTATAGACTGCACGCACATACATATCAAAGCACCACCCAGTGAGCGGGGTAGGGTCTACATCAACTGAAAGAGTTTCCCCTCCATCAACTGCCAGGTCATGTGCAATCCCCAGGGCATAATAATGTATGTGTGTGCTGGCTGCCCTGGAAGCTATCATGATTCCCACATCAGGCATCTGCCGCAGGTGTACCAGAGATTTTCCACTGGAGACATTCCTCATGGTCACCTAGTGGGGGATGCTGGATATGCACTGGAGCTGTGGCTGATGACACCCATCAGAAATGCACACACACCTGAACAAGAACTCTATAATGAGGCACACGCACAGACCAGAATTATAGTAGAGAGTGTGTTTGGGATGCTCAAGTCATGGTTTCAGTGCCTGGACACATCTGGTGGAGCCTTGCATTACTGACCAGCTACATGTACCCAAATCGTCCTTGTATGTGCCATGCTACATAATATGATCCTGCAGAAACAGCTGCAGCAGGAACAGCACAGGGCAGGGCCACACAGCCCCCCACCATTGCCAAGGCCTGCACATGCACAGAGTGACTCGGAGGAGGAACAACCTAAGCCTGCCCCAGTAGGCAGAAGGAGGCATACCTACTATGCTCCGGCCTTGGCAAAGAGGAAATGCATAGCACATACACTAACACAGCAGGGACCCAGAGAATAACACTTCTCTCTGACTCTCACATACAGTAAATGGGATGCCAGACATTACACTACCTGTGCCTAACCGTGTGTAGGGAGTGTACTATGTGCATCTGACATAGGCAGCCCTGCAGCACCACCCTCAATACTGGGACACCCACAAGGTAAGTGACTCACACATGCCAGTCAGGGGGGGGTTCACATAACCAACAACAGTCACAGCCAGCAGGACAGGTTTAGACAAACACAAACAAAGGCTGTGCTAGGCCTCTGAATGAGGCCTATGGGTAACCCCCCAGGCCTACACAGACAGACTACAGCAGGTCAGGCAGTGGGATGTCAGTTCTGAAGGGTAGGATGTCAAAAACTAATATGTAGGTAATTAAAAGCTAAGATCTGTAGTACATTGATATGCCTCTAGCCAGCATGATAAGTAAGACTACAGACTGAAATGGAGTACCCGACACACCAGTACAGTCCTAGCAAATGTGTACAAGTGGCAGGTGTGACCCCCATCCTACATATAAATTTAGTAAGAGTCAGGTGTGCCCCCCAATCCTGTGTAGAACTGTAGAAATAGTCAGGTGTGTGTCCCCATATTATGTAGAAATATAGTAACAGTCAGGTGTGCCCCCCCAATTCTGTGTAGAAATGTAGAAATAGTCAGGTGTGCCCCCCTCATTCTAAGTAGAAATATAGTAACAGTCAGATGTGCTCCCCCCAATCCTATGTAAAAATGTAGAAACAGTTAGGTGTGCCCCCCCTGCTATGCAGAAATTTAGTAACAGTTAATGCAAAATGATAGATGGATACCCTGCACTGACAGCATGTTACCTGTTGCTATACAACACAAAGATCAGCACTGCAGTACAAACTACCTGGACTCGATCCACACATGCAATATAGACAGCCATACTGGGCATGCTCACACACTTAGGAAAATGAAGGCAATGTCAGTCAACAACATACTGAAATGTCATACTGGGCATGCTCACACACATGAAGGCCATGTCTGCAATCACCAGTGGACCAGACATATATGGCAGTCACAGTTGTTAGTGCAAACACTCGTCAGTATGCACCACTCATGCCTTGCACACACAGTGGATAGGAATACAGACATATATGTAAGGACAATAAACTATAATAAGCCAAAGGTAGACAGACATAGATGTGTTGAAGAGGGTGACTGTGACAAGGAGCCATCCAGGCCTGTCCCACCCAGCACACAGCCAAAGGACCACAAACACATGAGGTGCAGATGTCATTCACTGCAGATACTAGCCACCAGTATCTGTCAGCATGACAGACTATGTGGTGCACATGCCAGCTGTGCAACATGACTGTACAAGGAAGTAGTCATCTAGCAGCTGTATACACGTACCTGTGAAATGTGACCCTGTGTGTGCCCGCATGTGGTGTGTCAACCCCTAGATGAATGGGTTATTGGCCATGCGCACACACTGCCCTCCCCATAGCCCTACTATGGCAAGCCTGCTGAGGTCAACCAATGTGAAATACACCTTTGGGAGAGCTGTAGCCTAGTGATCTTTGTGGAGCATCCCATAGCTGTGTACTGCTGTAGTGTGATAAGCTAGTTAGGTAGGAGTTCAAATCCCAGCTTTGGTGAGAGTGTGTTTGTGTGTGCATCTGTCTGACTGTGTAGAGAGCAATGCTTTTTAGGGTAGTCACACTACCAACAATTCAAATGCTCAACTTTGGCAAGGCTGCTAATGTCATCAGACTAGAAATACACCTCTGGGAAGGTTGCAGCTCAGTAATCTCCGTAGTGCATCCTGTAACTGTGTACTGCTGTGGTATAATAAAGTAGTTAGATAGGTGTTCTAATCCCAGATATGGCAAGTGTGTGTCTGAATCTGTCTGTGTAGAGCAATGCTTTTTAGGGTACTCACACTCCCTACAATTCATATACTCAACTTTGGCAAGGCTGCTGATGTCATCCACCTAGAAATACAGCTCTTGGAAGGTTGCAGCCCAGTAATCTCCACAGCGCATTCTGTAACTGTGTACTGCTATAGTGTGATAAAGTAGTTAGATAGGTTTTCCACTCCCAGCCATGGCAAGTGCGTCTGTCTGTGTAAAGAGCAATGCTTTTTAGGGTACTCACACTCCCTACAATTCATACGGTCAACTTTGGCAAGGCTGCTGTTGTCACCCCACCTAGAAGTACACCTCTAGGAAGGTCATATTCCAGCAATCTCCATAGTGTGTGCCATACCTGCATACTGCTGTAGTGTGATGTAGAACTGTGGTAGGGTTCCATCCCCACCCATGGCAGTTCTGGATGTTTTGTGTGTGTTTCAATGTCTGTGTATGGAGCAATGCATTATAGGCTAGTCACACACTACAATTTGAATGTCCAACTTTGGCAATCCTGCTAATGTCATTCATTGTGAACTACACCATTAAGTAAGGGGTTTACCAGTAATCCCAGTGATGCGCCCTATAACAGCTCCATGCTGTAGTGTGATATAGACCTCTGTTAGATGTTCTATACCCACACATGTTGGTTGTGGATGTTTTGCGTGTGTGTCACTGTCTGTGTAGGGAGTAATGCATTTTAGGCTAGTCACACTCACTACAATTCCAATGTCCTACTTTGGCAATCCTGCTGATGTCATCCAGTGTGATATACACCTTTGGGGAAGGACTACTCCAGTAATCTCCGTGGTAAGTACTTTAACTGCATAGTGCTGTTGTGTAATAAACTAGTTAGGTAGGGGTTCTACTCCTGGACATAACAGGTGTGTGTGTGTCTGTAACTCATATCCTGTGTGGAGGTGATTGTGAGTGTGTGACACCTGTGGCCAATGTAGAGCGGCTTTTGCATAATTCTTATATGGTGGCCCTACTATATATCACAATGTCCACTGTACAAGGATAACCGATGTGAAATAGCTGGGAGGCTGGGGTGCAAAGCCATAACCATACATGTAACATCAAGGCCAGGCAATCACAGTTAGCAACCCCAGTATTACCCAGAGCACACTCTCAACCCATGTCTCATACACACACACACACATGCCTAAGCAACAGCCAATATGTCAGTAGTACACTGCATATTGACTACTTATAGTAACTATGGAGTGATAGCAGTGGGCTACAGAGGGAATGGCACTCTGTCCAATATGCATGTACATGCAGACAGTGCATCCTCCCCATGTTCCTCAATAGACACCTGCAACACCTGTGGTGCCATCATATGTGACCCACAAAGGACATACCATACCTGACAACATGCCCTGTATGGACAGATGCCACAATACCCGGGAATGCCATTAGCGTACTATCAATGTAGGTGCAGGGTAAACCTGCTGCCCATTAACAGTTCCCACCACAGGTGGGCAAGACTGGCACATCTGATGATAATCTGTGCTCACATCATGGGCCAGACACCCCAGGTACAGTTCCACATGTCACTGTATATGCATGTGGGAGGTGTGCATATCCAAGACACTGTCCAGGTCATGGACTAAGGAACACATACATGGCAAGCAATGCACAGCATTAGCCACACACAATAGTCACCCAGGTGACTGGATAGGGGATACAATACCTACCTGTGTGGGCAAATGCAGAAACCACAGCCCTGAGCCACAATGCAGACCACTGTCATGTGGCCTGATGCCAAGGCATACCCATCACCTAGCCTTGTATAACCGTCTGGCACAGTCGACCACCACACACCCATGCAGACATGCACCCATGCATGTCAGTACTGGCACCCTGTGTGTGTGTGTGTGTGTGTGTGTGTGTGTGTGTGTGTGTGTGTGTGTGTGTGTGTGTGTGTGGTATGGTGCATATGTTCATATCCACACTCACTACAACCCCCATTGGCATACTGAAGCATGCTGTCTTATGTCAGACACCTCCCCATATCCTTTGCCTATACAACCTCCGTGTAACCTGTGTGTTGCATGTGATACCTGCACAGTGATGTGTTGTGGCAATCCCACTACTGATGAGGTTTAATCCTGGCCCTGCCAAGTCTGTCAATGTGTGTGCGTCCCTGTGAGAGTGTGGCTGTGTTGACAGTGGCACCTGTTCATGCGGACAGGTACGTGTACGTCACCTACCATATAGCTACCGTATCCCTGTTGCAGATGTCACTCACCATCACATATATGTTCTGAGGGCTCCACAACAGGTAACCTATGTGCCACATCCAATAACTGCATAGGACTGTGATAGCACTACATAGTCATCAGGGGTTTGATATCCTGTGCTAGTAGGTGTGTGACACAAACATGCTTAGGTTTTACTCTCCCACCCCTCCCTGACTTGTCTTTACCTCTGTCTGCCTCTCCCACTCCCTCTCTGGGGGATGTGGAGACCTACACCTGCTTTGCTTAGGCAGCAGCATGTGTATTTTAAGTGATGCTCATGATCAGCTGATGGCCTCTGCATGAATTGCAGCCCTCCCCTAGCTGATTGCATGTGGAACAGCTGTGGTAACATTCCCATAGCCAATTGCATGGAAACACACTCCAATATCTAGGAACATCATGCTGATGTTGGCCCTTTTCATTCACTGTGAGCAGGAACTAGATCTGTTGTTTGACAAACAGCATCTCAGATGGATTGGGGATTTACCTCTAACAACATACACCGTGGAAACAGGGCAACACACAGGAGGGGGATGTACCTGACCTGACTACAGACTGTAAGTGCTGCTATACTGCATTTGGAGTAATGTTGGTTTAACAGTGTGTGTGGATATGGCTGTCCTGCATGTCTCAATACTTGCCATGTCAGTTCTATGTTTATGAGGACTCCCCATCTGCAGGGTCATCTGCAGAGTGGGCAGTGTGTTGTGCCTTTGGTTTCATGTGTTACCCATGGAGCATCTATGTGTGGACTGCAGAAGGTAGTGTGAGGATTGCAGTCTGTAGATGGTGAAAGCCATGACAGTTACTGACTTTATATCCCTCATAGGACATATGTTGCAACAAACCCAGTTACAACAGTAAATGTATGAGGATATCACAACAACATGTCAATACTGGCCCTGTGTATGTGCTTCCAGCCCCAACTCTGTCAACCTTTGCACATATGTCATGCATGAAGAGGTGCATATGTGCTGTACACCATAATTAGTGTCATCATATCTGATAACAAGCCAGTGAGATATCAGACTGCTACACATGTTATGTACAGAAGGGGATATATTTGATGACATAACCTGGACATACTGTGGTTGTACAGTACTGAGGTCTGTGTGCTTATGGTGAATGTCGACAGTGTGTGTATTGTTAACATGTACCTTGGCCTGAGTACAGGCTGTTGTAGTTGTTATCGTCCTAGGTCCCGTCCTATCTGATGTTACATGCTGCTCCACTGTATGTTACCATATTGGCTTACATGTTTGTAGGGCCATACACACACATGTCTCATACCACAGTAAGCCATCAGACCAAACTGTGTAGCGGCCCAGTATATGTAGGGTTAGTGTGTGAGTGGCACATATGAGGATGGTGTTGAACAGATAGTCCATATACTAATATTATGCTAGCTTGCCATATGTGGTTGTGGCTCTGTTCTCATTGGTTGTGGTTATGCACTTTCACACAGGTGTATCTTGCCCTGTGCTGTGACATGCCTG
Organism: Protopterus annectens; assembly: GCF_019279795.1. Taxonomy (NCBI): domain Eukaryota; kingdom Metazoa; phylum Chordata; order Ceratodontiformes; family Protopteridae; genus Protopterus; species Protopterus annectens. Next base: position 462,918,171 of record NC_056737.1, on the reverse strand, counting down.
TACAGCCCGCTATATATGCAGGTACATGTGCATTCCTCCATAAGAAATGTAGGCCAGTGTTGAGCCAGTCTGCCTGTAGCCTGCACAGTGCATTTTTACATGCCTAGCAGCTTAGTGTATTTACCCAGTGAGATGACATGTGCAAATACTTGCCAGATGTACTGCTGCTGAGCCTCTATTAACAGTTGTGTATGTCAGACAGAGCAGTGGGATGCTGTACACATGTATGTCAATATCTACTGGGTAGTATGTGTGTTAGAAAAATATATAATAGTAATATGCATGCTTAGTGCATTCGAGGTTTAAAAGGGTTAATACATTTATTCTGTTCACACTGCATGAATCTGCACAGCTATTAGAAACTTAACAAGAGACATTTCATTTCTGCTAATGTCAGGAAAATAACAAGAGACATTTCATTTCTGCTAATGTCATGAAACTTAACAAAGAGATATTTCATTTCTGCTTATACCATGAGAAAATATGCAGCTGCTAGAGGCTTTGATAAAGAAAACAATAGATGCTTGAAAGTATAAACCATAGTCAGCATTGCTTGTACTAAAGCTAGAAATGCACCTTGCATCTAGACAAAATGTAACACATGTATTAGAACTGTACAACTGAAGAATTGAAAAGTTAAGGTGGGATTAAATAAGCCCAAGGCCAGGTTGTTTTTCTCAAATGTTTTTGCAAGACAGCAAATAATCCGATCAAGTCAGCAATAAGTCTGGTAACATTTTCTGTGAAACATACAGAAAGTTGTGTCCAACTACGTCAGCAATAGAACAGTAACATCTTCTGTGTGACATGAAGAGAACTGTATAAGAATAACATACTGATCATCGAAGAGCCAGACAAATCCTGTACCTACATGCTTTGTCTCCTTGCTGCAAGTAATAATGGGTGCCTTGCTTGAACCTAACGTGCATTGGTCTTTGAAGTCTTTTCCTTTTACAGATTGGTCCCTCGAGCCGGAGCCCTCTCTTCACTTCGGATCAGATGGCCAGGTGGTTGAAACCGTATGGGGAAGAAACCAAATCGGTTCTTCTTATATGGAAAGTCCTCCGATTGAATTGTCATTCAAAAGAGGCCAGCCACTTTCTGATCTGTGACTGAAGGACGGGTCTCTGCGAATCGGTGATCAATCACGTAGGCTCAGGTAAGGTGAATCTACTTTTTTCTGTTTTCTGTTTTAGATCAGGGAGTAGATCTGTATTGTTTTTGTCAGATTGTATTTTTGCAAGTCAGGGATAAAAAAGATTACTGTTTTGTCATAGATCAGGAGAAACAGAATAAGTAGGCAGTCATTCTGAAGAGACTATAACAAAATCTGTGGTACCACGTTAAAAATTAAGAGAAGTTACGTAATGATCAAAGGGTAAAACATAAATGGGTAATAATTGCACAAAAAGACCACAAAACCCGCCGTTAATGGAAGACGCAAAATATATGCAGTCGCAGCACACCGGCAATATTAGATATTATTCAAAATGGGTTAATAAATACGAATTCAACGGAAAATTAGAAAAATCCTCGCTTATCAAACTTATCAAACAGCTCAAAAACTATTCAAAGGGTCGGGTAAAAAAGCAACGTTGATTAGGAATTCCTCAGGCACACAGGTGGCTGGAGGAAGTAAACCGTAAGGAACAAAAAAAAAAACAAAGATTCAAAAGCAATGTTTTTAGATAGGGAGGATAATAACTTAGTAATAGCCTCACCACCTCCACCTCCCTTACCAGAATATGAAGCAAGTGAACAGATTAGTCCACCCCCACTATATCCTGCGGTCACTGAAGATAGAGATATTGTGAAATTAAAACTGACTAAAATTAGAGATCTCATCAGGACAAGGTCCTGAACAAAGGCAGGTAATTCAGAAGAAGGTATCGAGTTATGGCAAATAGTTAAGAATTCACGATCCATAGGTGAAGAAGAAGAAATATGCCCACTTATAGAAGTACCGAATCCTCAGGCAGGTCAAGATAATCAGGACCCAGCTATCTTAGTGTATAGACCTTGGACTCCGGAAGATATCCGGAAAGCCACTGAGGGAATTCCCCATCCAAAGGTTAATTTCAGAAAATTCTCAGAAGATTTACAAGGAATGAGGTTGAGTTATAACCTAAATGGAGAAGAAATAGAAAAAGTAGTTAGACAAATTGTAGGGCCAGATTGGTACATGATTAGTGGGAACTGGAATCCCCGTGACGCTGCACAAAGACCCCTCCCACATAGCAGCGCAGAATTAGACACCAGAGTAAAAGGTCTTACAGACCGCATCTCTGAAAATGGAAACCTAGGGCAGACTGGACTTGCATTAATCAATGCATCCAACAAGAAGGTGAAACAATTAATCGGTATTATGCCAGATTGTTAGAATGTTTTAATAACCACTGTGGAATGCAGGTTCCTGAAGATCAAACAAAAGATTCCCCATATGAACAGCAGTTAAAGAATGCATTTTTAAAAGGCAGTAGCACGCCTATAAGCAGTTTTATTACAAAACACATGGTAGACCATCGTACAAGCAGGTTACAATCATTGCTTGAATATGCTAGGCATGCTGAAAGGCCTTTTAATAGCAAAAAGAAAAAGAAAGCTCAAGTATTTTCTGTAGAAGATGGAGCAGAAGTTTATGTAGTACAGCCTGGGAAAAAAGGCAAGAAAAACGCACAGGGAAACAAACAATCTGATCAGCAATCAGAGGACTTTGAAGGGCGGAAAAAAAGGGGAGAATGTTTTAAATGCGGTAAAAAGGGACATTTGGCAAGGGATTGCAAGAAAAACAAGAAGGCAACAATGGAAGACAAGGAGGGTGAGTACTGACTATATGGTAGTCAAGAATCACTAGAAGGGGCTAACAAAGAAAGGACAAATGAGAATGTGATAGAGGGAGTAGAGGAAGTGCAGGAAGTTAGTGACAATGAAGAAAATGAAATATTAGACCTAGCTTTATTGAGCTTGGAGCTCTATTTAGCAGACACGAAACCAGAAGTTACACTCTTGGTAGAAGGGAGGGAGGTCAAATTTTTGTGTGACTCAGGGGCATCACGAACCCTGATACATCCCTCCAAACTGCCAGAAAACACAGAGTCACCTGATTGCATACTGGTCAAAGCAGCTAATGGACAGCTGTATCGGGAACCTCTCTCCCATAACATTGCAATAACTGATCCAGTTTCAGGATTGACACAAAGAAGCAAAATTGTAGTTTCTGCAAAATGCCCAGTAAACCTCTTGGGCAGAGACCTCATGCAGCTATTTGGTATAGCAGTAGTCCCAACCATGCAGGGTATGGAAGCACAGCGACAAATTAACACCTTTGTAGTGCAATCGGAGGGTGAAATGTTTTATTGGTACAGCCAGGACTTGGTTACGACTGGTCCAGGGACTGTGACCAAAGAGTTAATGAACCTAGCCATCAGCAAGTTCCCCTCCCTTGACATTGATAAGCAACACATGTTGCACTGTACCCTGTATTATTGCAACATACCAGGACCTGACAAGGAATATGAGCAGGAGTTATTTAAGAATCATGCAAACAGATTGATATTGTGTAACCTGTACTGGGACACAGAAGGGAACAGTGTAGCCAGCTGTTCATTGCCCCAGGAGTTCTTTGCACTTTATAAATCTAATCGATTACCACATGTTAGCTTAACCAAAAACAGAAATATAGAATCGGCAGACCTAGGAGAAAAAGTCACGAAATGGGAGAAACAGACAGAACTAGAACTGTCAGAACAAGGAATACAAGTACAAAAGTTGAATTGGATGACTCAGACCAACCCAGTTGTGCACTTGCAGTCTAGCGAGGACAGCTGATTGACACTCCTATTAAAGGAGGAAAAGAATGCCTTACGAGACATACCAGAGACTCTCTGGTTAACAGGGAAATCAGATGTAGGGCTCATTCGTACAGCGGGACCAGTTACTATCACGCCAAAGTCAGCATTCAGACCACAAAACAGACAATATCCCGTAAGAAAAGATGCAGAGGCAGGGATAAAGCCTATTATAGCAGCCCTACTTAAAGGAGGGATACTAGTAGAATCTCCCAATTCACCATGTAACACACCCTTATTTCCAGTTAAAAAGGCCAATGGAGAATGGCGTATGGTCCAGGATTTATAAGCCGTAAATGATGCAGTAATACCAAGGGCACCCACGGTGCCAGACCCACACACCCTGTTGAATGATTTAAAACCTCAACAAAAATATTTTTCTGTGGTAGACATCAGCAACACGTTCTTTTCAATACAGATACACCCTGACAGCCAGTATTGGTTTGCATTTACATTTCAGGGGAAAAGGTATACATATACGAGACTACCACAGGGATATTGTGAAAGTCCAATGATATTCTCACAAGAAATGGCAAGCAACTTGGCAGGATTCACCTCACCAAGAGGCAGTCAGATTTTACTTTATGTTGATGACATCTTGCTGGCGGCCCCCACCCAGCAGGATTGTAGAGAAGATACCATAGCACTTCTACGATTTTTAGTCACTGAGGGACATAAGGTAAATAAAAATAAACTGCAGCTTTGGAAAAAACAGGTCAAATACCTAGGATATGTAATATCCAAGGAAGGTAGAACGTTAGATGAGGACAGAAAAATAGCAATTTTGCAAGCACCAAAACCCACTACCAAGAAGGAAATGATGTCCTTCCTGGGTACAACTAATTTTTTGCCAGAGTTGGATTCCAAACTATGCCTTGGAATCTGCACCTCTGACTGACCTTATATATAAGAAGCCTATGGCACTGCAGGATTTGTTACAATGGACACCAGAGGCAGAATCTGCCTTCTGTAAACTAAAGCAGTTAATAGCTTCCTCATTAGTTCTGGGATTGCCAAACTACCATAAACGTTTTTTCCAAACTGTAGATTGTAAGCAGGGTTACATGACATCAGTGTTAGCACAACAGCATGGGGATAAGCAATGCCCCATTGCTTACTACTCATCACAACTAGACCCAGTGGCACGGTCCTTACCCCATTGTGTACAAGCAGTAGTTGCAGCTACAATGGCAGTACAGGCTTCAGCCTCAGTAGTCTTGTTCCACCCTCTCACTTTGAGAGTACCTCATGCAGTCACGATTATTTTACTACAAGAAAAGGTGGCATATCTTTTCCCTGCTAGGGATCTTTCCTGTATGACTATATTATTGAGCCAACCTCATATGACGATTGAACGATGCATGACTTTAAACCCTTCTACTCTGCTCCCGACCCCTGCAGATGGCACACCGCACTGCTGCCTGTAGGTAATTGAGTGACAAATTAATGCCTTTGTAGTGCAATCGGAGGGTGAAATGTTTTATTGGTACAGCCAGGACTTGGTTACAACTGGTCCAGGGACTGTGACCAAAGAGTTAATGAACCTAGCCATCAGCAAGTTCCCCTCCCTTGACATTGATAAGCAACACCTGTTGCACTGTACCCTGTATTATTGCAACATACCAGGACCTGACAAGGAATATGAGCAGGAGTTATTTAAGAATCATGCAAACAGATTGATATTGCGTAACCTGTACTGGGACACAGAAGGGAACAGTGTAGCCAGCTGTTCATTGCCCCAGGAGTTCTTTGCACTTTATAAATCTAATCGATTACCACATGTTAGCTTAACCAAAAACAGAAATATAGAATCAGCAGACCTAGGAGAAAAAGTCACGAGATGGGAGAAACAGACAGAACTAGAACTGTCAGAACAAGGAATACAAGTACAAAAGTTGAATTGGATGACTCAGACCAACCCAGTTGTGCACTTGCAGTCTAGCAAGGACAGCTGATTGAAACTCCTATTAAAGGAGGAAAATAATGTCTTACGAGACATACCAGAGACTCTCTGGTCAACAGGGAAATCAGATGTAGGGCTCATTCGTACAGCGGGACCAGTTACTATCACGCCAAAGTCAGCATTCAGACAGCTGTATCGGGAACCTCTCTCCCATAGCATTGCAATAACTGATCCAGTTTCAGGATTGACACAAAGAAGCAAAATTGTAGTTTCTGCAAAATGCCCAGTAAACCTCTTGGGCAGAGACCTCATGCAGCTATTTGGTATAGCAGTAGTCCCAACCATACAGGGTATGGAAGCACAGCGACAAATTAACACCTTTGTAGTGCAGTCGGTGGGTGAAATGTTTTATTGGTACAGCCAGGACTTGGTTACGACTGGTCCAGGGACTGTGACCAAAGAGTTAATGAACCTAGCCATCAGCAAGTTCCCCTCCCTTGACATTGATAAGCAACACCTGTTGCACTGTACCCTGTATTATTGCAACATACCAGGACCTGACAAGGAATATGAGCAGGAGTTATTTAAGAATCATGCAAACAGATTGATATTGCGTAACCTGTACTGGGACACAGAAGGGAACAGTGTAGCCAGCTGTTCATTGCCCCAGGAGTTCTTTGCACTTTATAAATCTAATCGATTACCACATGTTAGCTTAACCAAAAACAGAAATATAGAATCGGCAGACCTAGGAGAAAAAGTCACGAGATGGGAGAAACAGACAGAACTAGAACTGTCAGAACAAGGAATACAAGTACAAAAGTTGAATTGGATGACTCAAATACCTAGGATATGTAATATCCAAGGAAGGTAGAACGTTAGATGAGGACAGAAAAATAGCAATTTTGCAAGCACCAAAACCCACTACCAAGAAGGAAATGATGTCCTTCCTGGGTACAACTAATTTTTTGCCAGAGTTGGATTCCAAACTATGCCTTGAAATCTGCACCTCTGACTGACCTTATATATAAGAAGCCTATGGCACTGCAGGATTTGTTACAATGGACACCAGAGGCAGAATCTGCCTTCTGTAAACTAAAGCAGTTAATAGCGTCCTCATTAGTTCTGGGATTGCCAAACTACCATAAACATTTTTTCCAAACTGTAGATTGTAAGCAGGGTTACATGACATCAGTGTTAGCACAACAGCATGGGGATAAGCAATGCCCCATTGCTTACTACTCATCACAACTAGACCCAGTGGCACGGTCCTTACCCCACTGTGTACAAGCAGTAGTTGCAACTGCAATGGCAGTACAGGCTACAGCCTCAGTAGTCTTGTTCCACCCTCTCACTTTGAGAGTACCTTATGCAGTCACGATTATTTTACTACAAGAAAAGGTGGCATATCTTTTCCCTGCTAGGCATCTTTCCTGTATGACTATATTATTGAGCCAACCTCATATGACGATTGAACGATGCATGACTTTAAACCCTTCTACTCTGCTCCCGACCCCTGCAGATGGCACACCGCACTGCTGCCTGTAGGTAATTGAGCAAAAGACACTACCTAGAAAAGATCTCACGTATGTCCCCTTGGATGATGCCGAGGTGACATACTACGTGGATGGCTTGTGCAAAAGGGGTCCTGCAGGACAGAACCTAGTAGGATATGCAGTAGTCTCTGATACTGGGATTATAGAAGCAAAACCTTTACCACACAATTTATCTGCACAGGCAGCATAATTGATTGCCCTGACATGGGCATGTACCTTAGCAAAGGGTAAATGTGTAAACATTTTTACTGATAGCCAGTACACTTTTTCTACTGTACATGATTTTGCGCAACAGTAGAAAAACCGGGGAATGATAACATCTACTGGCAAACCAATAAATCATGCGCATTTTATTTTAAATCTTTTAGAATCTATTCAGTTACCTCAGAAAGTAGCCATTTGTAAATGCACAGCTCACACTAAGAAGCAAGATAGAATTTCAAAAGGTAATGTGAGAGATGATACAGATGCAAAACAAGCAGCCACAGAAGTATTCCTTTTAAATGAGGAATTACAACCCTCTGAAACTTTAAATTTAGATATGTTAAAAACAATGCAGACACTCACTATGCAAGCTGAAAAACAGCGATGGATAAAACGAGGAGCAATCCTCAAAAAGGGGCTGTACATCTCTAGAGAGGGAAAACCAATACTGCCCTCTAATTTGTTTCACTATGCAGCATTGTTGAGCCATGGGCAGTGCCATGTCTCAACAGGGGGGATGGTACAGCTGGTGAACCACAATGTACGGATTTACAAACTACTCTACAAAATTTTGTTTGATGTGTCAGATTTGTAACAAACATCATGCACAGAGGGCGATAAAGCCCAAACAAGGGGGTTTCCCCACACCATCATATCTGTTTCACACTATTTGTATGGATTTCATAGAATTGAACAAATGTGAAAATAAGAAGTATTGTCTTGTCATTGTAGATATGTTTTCCAGATGGGTGGAAGCCTTTCCAACCAAAAATACGGTGGCAAAAGTACTTGTCAAGGAAATCATTCCTAGGTTTGGTATTCCAGAAAAAATCTACAGTGACAATGGTACACACTTTGTAAATCAAACCATACAGCAGTTGAGTAAGCATTTTGGTATTTCTTTAAAAAATCATTGTGCATAACATCCGCAATCTGCAGGGATAGTTGAAAAGCATAATGGTATACTAAAAAACAAATTGAGAAAATTAATAGCTGAGACAGGAAAAACATGGTTGTACTGTTTACCCCTGGCACTGTTGAGCATGAGAACTGTCCCTACAGCCAAAGGATTGACTCCTTTTGAAAAACTATTTGGAAGGGCTTATTATACACCCCAGTGGAAACTTCTCATGTCATCAGACCAGGAAGCTGATTTTACACTAGCTGAATATATGAAAACGTTGTTGAGTTCTAAACATCTGTTGCAGTCAAATTCTGTTTCAGATAGAAAACAAACCGAAACATCAGAAGTGGCAGTGACGCCAGGAGACTGGGTGTGGATCAAAATTATCAAGCGACAAAATTGGGCTTCGCCAAGGTGGGAAGGTCCCTACCAGGTGCTTCTTTTGACACCCACTGCAGTCAAAATAGCAGAACGAGCTTCGTGGATACACCTGATGCACTGCAAGCTGGTTAAGAACTTTGAGTTGGACAAAAATCTTACCTCTCCATCAGGGCTCTCAGCATAAAGTCTGGCTACAAAGGGGGGTTAGATCAATAGGACTGATCCATCTCAACCCCAGTGAAGAAACCATCGGTGCTGAAGGTCCTATTAGGGCAGAGAATAAGACCACGTGTCCAAAGTAAAAATGACGGAATCCAGTAAGATCCAAATACACCTACTTGGAAGAGCCGGAGAAAACAGAAATGCAGAACAACCATTTCCACAAAAGTATTGCATAACCATCCTGTTGACTGTACTAATGACAATAATCTTTTTGTTGTGGCCATTCCTTTTCTCAGCCACACAAATTGAACTGAACAAGCATGCAGAGTGGCACCCAAACTTTAACACTTACCAGGCAATCAAATATGTGTATGCTGAAACCTTCAATGTTTCGAATTGCTGGATTTGCACAGCTTTACCAACAGCATATGGGGGGGTTACTGTTAACTTCAGTTCCCCTAGGAGCCAACAAGACCTGGAAAACCTAATTCATGATACATCAGATGTCACATCACAAGATAAAGTAGCATTGCACTTGTCTGTTTGACAGAAGGGAACTGTGTGTTTTTATAAGAATGATACAGTCAAGGTGGGTTGGAGCAATTGCAATGTGACTGTTCCCTATAGATGCTACACTAAACCTTATAACATCGGATCCTATTGCAACACGACCTATGAGTTTGTTGAACTGATGTATAGGACAATTGGTGAAGTAAAGCATAATGCTGACCTCTATAAGCAACTGTCCATAATTGACAAAAAATGTTTCATGCAGAGTCAGGGTATAGTAAAGTTACTACTAAAGTAGAAGATTGTTACTTTATATGTGGTAGAAAAGCATATAAATGGCTACCTGAGAATTGGTCCGGCAGTTGTTTTTTGGGGTACCTGGTTCCAGCCATATGACACACAGCAGTTTTACCTCAAGGGAAAATTCAGAATGTTCGAGAAATCAAGAAGCCTGTCAATCCAGTGGGGCAAATCAATGCGCGCTGAAAAAAACATCATGCTGTGGGCAATGGACTGTCGCACATGGACTTGAGTGATACTGTTATATCACGGGCAGGTGTACTGCCAGCATATGGAGCAACAAAATCAATCTGGGAACTGAGAAAATTGTCTAAGCTTCTCAAAATAATGAGCAATGCAACCTTTTCTGCCCTAGAATTGGTGACTGATGAACTGACTGCCATGAGAACAGTGGTGTTTCAAAATCGCATAGCTCTTGACTTCACCCTAGCGGCGAGAGGAGGTACGTGCACTTTAATCCAGGAGGAGTGCTGTTCGTATATTCCTGACCACAAACACGAGATAGACAACCATCTTGAGGTGATTCAGCAGGTGTCAGCCATGACCAAACCAGGACCAAATCCATTGATGGACTTTTTCCAGAAATTGTTTGGGGGTTGGGGCAGCATCCTGATGAACATTCTGATTGCCATCTGTGTAGGAATAATCCTACTTGTGATATGTGTGTGCTGCTGCATCCCCATGCATAAAAAGACTGATTAAAAATTTTACAGACATTTCAGTTTCAGAAACCTTATACCAAGATGCTGAACTTGAAGAATTGCTAATAAACTGAAAATGCTTTCATGAGCTTAAACTAAATGACTCTCTTAACTGCAAATCCTGAGCAGGAAGAGGTTAGGGGAAGAAAAAAGCTGTTTATGCTTATCTTGAAAGTAGAATAAAAGTATTAAAAGGGGAAAATGTTAGAAAAATATATAATAGTAATATGCATGCTTAGTGCATTCGAGGTTTAAAAGGGTTAATACATTTATTCTGTTCACACTGCATGAATCTGCACAGCTATTAGAAACTTAACAAGAGACATTTCATTTCTACTAATGTCATGAAAATAACAAGAGACATTTCATTTCTGCTAATGTCATGAAACTTAACAAATAGATATTTCATTTCTGCTTATACCATGAGAAAATATGCAGCTGCTAGAGGCTTTGATAAAGAAAACAATAGATGCTTGAAAGTATAAACCATAGTCAGTATTACTTGTACTAAAGCTAGAAATGTACCTTGAATCTAGACAAAATGTAACACATGTATTAGAATTGTACAATTGAAGAATTGAAAAGTTAAGGTGGGCTAAAATAAGCCCAAGGCCAGGTTGTTTTTCTCAAAATGTTTTTGCAAGACAGCAAATAATCTGATCAAGTCAGCAATAAGTCTGGTAACATTTTCTGTGAAACATACAAAAAGTTGTGTCCAAATACGTCAGCAATAGAATAGTAACATTTTCTGTGTGACATGAAGAGAACTGTATAAGAATAACATACTGATCATCGAAGAGCCAGACAAATCCTGTACCTACATGCTTTGTCTCCTTGCTGCAAGTAATAAAGGGTACCTTGCTTGAACCTAACGTGCATTGGTCTTTGAAGTTTTTTCCTTTTACAATGTGGCCATGGCACCCCTGTACCAGTGGGTAGTACGTGTCAGGCCAGACAGGTGTGTGTGAATGCATAACCTATGGTGGCATATGTATACCAGTTGTTATGTGTTATACCCATCTACATGGCTAACATCCATGTTGTCAGGCATGGTACACATGTTTTGCACTAAGGGTTTTTTTGTGTACTTCTGAACTGTACAGAGTATGTCAGAATGTCCACACATATTGGCCAATATCTCTGCTGCAGTCGACAGGGGCAGTACGTGCTAGCAGCGGTACTTTACTATGATATCCTTAGGATGTCTGCCAGTAGCCAATGGCAAACATGTGGAAAGCAGATGTGACCCCCCACACACACCATGTCTGTAAAGACAATCCTAATTACAGTAGAAATAGTATATAGAATTGTAATAGTACACAAATAAAGGCTTTCCATTCCTGCAAACCTGTGCGTGGTGTTTTTTTCCTATGACCTCTCTGTGGGTATATGTTGCAGGCAATGATTGTCATTTGTATGGGTGGCCCATACAGTGTCCAGTTGTTCAGGTGTGAACTGTAGGCATAGCGGCTTTTCCATATTTTGTGCACCTCCTACATATGTATCTTACTGTATATATCTCTGCGTGTGAATGTGTAGTCACATGTGTAAATATATATATATATATATATATATATATATATATATATATATATATGTATATCTGTATCTGCATATATGTGTCTATGTATATGTATCCTGGGGATGTTGATAGCTTCCACATTTTATATTTCCTATGGGAGCCAGACTGTACTGCATGATATGTTACCAATACCAGCCTGACATCATACAGGTGGGATGTAGTACTGTTAACATCTTGTGCCCGTGTCATGTCAGGTACTGGTTATGGCATCTGCAACACTTGGTAGTGTATTGCAGGGTGGACGTGTTTGGCTGGGAGGGGGCATACCTAAACGTACAAGACGTATATTGTTTGGGGCCTCTCAACCCCATTAATGGTGCATGTGGACATATTTGTTTTTGTTAATCTACCATTGCTATCTACAGATGTATGGCCACATATACCTATGTAGATATATATATCAGCTTACATATGTATGACTATGTCCATATATACCTACATAGCTATATACCTGCATGCATATATGTACCTTGCTGTGCATATGTCAACATGTAGGTATAGACATATATATGTGTCGGTGTAGGCATTTGCATGTATATATGTTCAAATATATTTATATATATATGTATATATTTCTAAATATACATATATATAGATATGTTGTATCTGCTTAGATATTAATATATTTACACACACACATACATATAGATGTTGGTTACTTTCTCTGTACTGTAGCATGACTGGGCTGGATGATATGTTTCTGAAAACATCATATTTATGTATATCTGTCATGGCTTAGTGGTAAATCACTTTGCCTATGGTGTGCAGGGTCCTGGGTTTGAGACTTGCAAAGGCTGTTTATTTTGTTGCTGGGCAGAACACGGGCCATTGGATACAGTGTGATTAAGGCATTTTAAAGCAGTTGTAAGCGGGTTTGTGTGGAGGTAGGCACTGATAACTTCCGGTTACAGTTTCTTATACTTAGTTAGCTTCTATATTGCTTAACCTGTGCAGGCATAGCTTACCCCCACGCAAACAGACTTAAACCCACTCGCTGCTGCTTAAAAGTGCTTACTCCCACTTACCCCCGCACTAATTTCTTTAAAAGAAAAGAAAAAGGGGTTTATAGGAAAGTGGTGAAAAAGGGGGAAGAAAGAGGGAAAGACAGTAGGGAAAAAAGCCATGGATGTGCAGGAAGGGTGTGGGGAAGATCCATAGCTGCCCATTTCTTCTACAGCAACAACTGTGCATATACAGTGAATTTGGAGGAAGATTTAGACACTCAAACCCCTGGGAGGGGGTAAAGTGACCAAAAATAAGTTGTGATTCCAATTAGACTGGATTACATGTGTCCAGTGGACACGTGTGCAAAATGGACAGCTATGTATGGGGTGAGATTTTTTTTGTGGGAACAGATTGTCCTTTTGTTTTTTTTTCAGGTGAGAGTGGGATGTTGGGGAGGGGTAGTAGGTATATTTGGGGAGGTAGGTTGGGGAGATTAACAGACAAGACAAACAAGATGCATACGGGGTGGTATATGACACACATGGGGTGTTTGGAAGTCACAAGCCCATGAGCCCCTAAATGGAAACAGTGAGACTGAGGTCCCCAACCATGGGCAGCCACAACTGCACCTTCACAGCCCCAAGGGTGGCTGTGCTGGGAGCTGGGTAGGAGGTGCAGGCTCACCCTCTAATTGCATCACGCAGCCCTCAAGCTGGCGTAGCCAGTCTCGAAACTCCTTTTCGAGCTCCCTATGCATCACAGCCCAGACCTGACAGTGGGTGACAGGTAACTCTCTGCCCCCACTCCCAGGGAGGGCCAAGCCCCATCCCCTGCGGCGGTTCCACCCGAATTTGGTGCAGAGCCAAAAGTGGAGGAGGTCCCAGGCTGGGCCCCAGATATGCTGGTGCCTGGTGCCAGGGCCAGCTGAGTTGGGACAGGTGGGTCCACTGGGACAGGCCTTCCCATACAAGCTATGGTGTTGCAGTTTTAAAAATGATATGGGTTAGTAATAGTCAACAGTTTTCAGGTTTAGTTATAACAGCATGCATAGGTATTCCGATTAACCCAAGACACCAGATTTACAACAGTTGCAGGGCAAGCAGAACACATGCATATATGGGACAACAGTGGCCATTACATCAGCATGCAGGTTTCATTGATGGCAACAGGCCACCAGTATGGGGGTATTTTGACATGGCACATGCATAGAACCAAATGTGAATATTTGTAAACCAATAGGACATATGTCCCAACAAAAGTATGGAGTGTACACGCACCCATTGAGGTGTGTAATTGGGTTATTGTTGCACACATGGTGGGGGTGAGGGAGAGAGTTCAATTAACAAATAATATATCCCTGTAGTTTTCACAACTTTCTTAGTCACTGCAGTGATCTGTCCCTTACATGTATTATTACACTATCCAATGGCCTTACTTTGTACAATGGTATGTTTGTAGATTAGTATATACGTGGTCTGTGTCTTACGTATAGTCTACACCTCTTACCTGTTATAACTGTTGAGAAAATCATTGTTAACACTACCTGACACATTCTACACATACTTCCAGATGCCATGCTTGTAGACAAGTATATGAGTGAACTGTGTTGTAACTACAGTCTACACCTCTTACCTGTTATAGCTGTTGGAAAAATCATTAACACTACCTGACAAATTCTACACATACTCCCAGATGCCATGCTTGTAGACAAGTATATGAGTGAACTGTTTTGTACCTACAGTCTAAACCTCTTACCTGTTATAGCTGTGGGGTAAATCTTTGTTAACACTACCTGATAAATTCTACACATACTCCCAGATGCCATGTTGATGTTATACACATACCTAACAGTCCGTTATTGCACACACTCTGGTCAAGGCTTGACAGGATACAGGTGTTAATGCGACATATTTTGGAATAGCTGTCATACACTTTGGGTGAGATGCTACAATGACAGGTTTGTTTCCATATACATTCTCTTTTTATGTTTAGGTCTGACTATCCATTATAGGTTAGTATAAGCTGCCTACATTTCTTGGATCATCACACTTATTTGTCAAGGGAACAGGTTACCGGGCAGCAGATTTGGGCCCGTTATGTGGACATGCTGGACAGATCAAAACAGTTGACGGGTATGACTATGCATACAGCTTACTACCTGAACATTCTGCCACAGTCTGTACAGTTGATGGTTATGATTATGCTTACAGCATACTACCTGAACATTCTAGCAAAGTCTGTACAGTTGTTGGGTATGATTATGCATACAACTTACTACCACTCCTGGGATTCAAACCCCTGCTGTGTGTGGTAAAAATATTACAGTTGACATCACAGTACACTGTGTTATCAAGGAATTGGTGTAAAGCATTCCAATGGTTTCTGTCTAAGTCTCCCTCAGTTGTTCTATATGACTGACGTCTTGGGACTTCCAACATTGTTATACTGAACTTCCTACACATTTAACTGC
This sequence comes from Protopterus annectens, assembly GCF_019279795.1. NCBI lineage: Eukaryota > Metazoa > Chordata > Ceratodontiformes > Protopteridae > Protopterus > Protopterus annectens. The sequence goes on along the minus strand of NC_056737.1, from coordinate 462,902,705 downwards.
ATTCAACAGTGTGGGTAAGACTGCTTAATGCAACAGTACTATTTATAGAATGCAACACTACAACAACATATGAAAGCAGAATGCCCAGGAGTTATACTTTTAATCACTAGATATTACACATTTTTCCACGCAGCCTATATGACAGTCTTCCTGCCATATTGTCTGGTTTATTCAGTACATCCCATACATAATACATTTTTATACCAGTACAACACTTTCTAGTACTGTTATATTTATTTGTTATGACAGTACATACAAGAATATTACTAACCTGCCTCGTGATGCAGCCTTTGCAGCCTAGCAGCATGGGCTTGCTGGTTCACAGCCCGCTCATCTGCAGCTGTGGGAGAAATACAGTGATATTTAGCCATTACCTATCCATAGTGTACATAAGCTAGGCAAGCATTATCTATGTAGTAGAATGAGTACTTAGTGCTGGGGCATCAGCCATCTGCCTGGATTCTTGGATCCACTGGTCCAAGAGATTACCCCTCCGCCTCTTCAGGTCTGCATGGTGATGCCTGACCTGCTCACTAGTCCAGGGGATACCAGTGGCACTGGTGAGGTCACGGCCGAGACTGTCTCAGGCCTCCGATTTATATTGAGAGCCCTGGTACTGGCCCTGCAGTAGTCTCTCCTCATGGTGTTTTACCAGGAGCCATACCATGAATCTGGACTCCTGGGTGCTCCAGCGCTGTGCTCTAAATCAAGTGCCTTCCCAACTCCAGCCATTCTGCATACAGTAGGGAGCTGCAACCAGTTATGGGAAATATTGGTGCCTGTGGGGTTTAAATACGCCCAATTTCCTGCACTTTCCCGTGATTGGACAGTTTTGAAAAGGCTAAGCTATGGGCACACCTGCTTACCTAATGATGGTATTGCTTAAAGGGGCATACCACTGGATAGATTGAGTTAGCTGGCCTACACATTGCTTACACCACGTAAGCTGACCTGTGCAATGCTTAGCATTGCTTAATATCTAATTAGCATTATATTTTCCTTTTGACATTGATTTATTATTTGTTACATGTTATATCTGTGTCTGATATCTGTGATTCATGTGTACGTACACTGTATGGGATCCTGGGGAATTCAACACTTTATTACAATAATGCCTCAAATCTGGCCTTACTGCAGTACTCCAGTGCACATATTTATGTTATGTAGCAGGTTATACAACATCACACTGTACATAGATTCATTTCACATGTTCAGTTTTATTTTCCTATGGTGAGGATTTGTTTGTTGAAACCTCAGTCTTATGTACTGCTGTGATGGCTTAGTAGTTAACTACTGTGATTGTAATATTCAGTGTCCTGGGTTTGTGCCTTGCAGAGGCTGTTTATTTTGTTGCTGGGCAAAACATGGGCCGTAGGATACAGAGTGATTAAGGCAATATAAAGCAGTTGTAAGCGGGTGTGCACATGTTTGCGTGGAGCTAAGCACTGCTAACTTCTGATTACAGTTTCTTATACTCAGTAAGCTTCCAGATTTCTTAATCTGTATAGGCAGTGCTTACCCCCATGCAAATGCACTCAAAGATGCTTACTAGTGCTTACAAATGCTTACTACTGCTTAGTTGTGCTTAGACCTGCTTACTAGTGCCTTATTCATTATGACACTGATACTTCACATGTGCATTTCCTGCAGTACTCTAGTTCATAAATATGTGTTATTTAGTGGGTTTTGCAACACAAATATTGGTTATAATGTGCTTTGCCATGTAAAATAGACTGTGCTGTAGTGGGACTCGAACCAGGAATGCTTGCTCATTAGGCATATGCTCTGCCCACTGCACTATTGTGGTGCTGCTTCATTTGCATATATCTTCCTTGTTATCCTCTTCAGCTTTTTAAGCTGCTTTAACCATAGCTAAGCGATAGGCACAGCCGCACACCTACAGTTAGCTTTAATCGGATTTTTAAAAACAATAAAAGGGTTTCTTCATTTACTTTTTCTGTACTGTTGCTGTTGTATACATGGGGAACTGTTGGTGGGGATCTGCAGACACATATGAGTGATCTCGCTCATTTTTTCCCACTTTCTGCTGTTCTACATTGCAGTGGCGTGTTTATTCTGAGATCTCTGCTCTCAGACATGCCCCCTGCACTCATACACACTCCGTGTAAGCCTAGGAGCTTGGGCAGTGCGACTTCATTGATATGCATGGCATGCTGCCGTCCTGCTCCTAAACGGAGGCTTCCGTAAGCTAGTCCTGCACGGAAGATTGGTGAATCCGGGGGACACTCCTGCAAAATTAATTCTGACTATAACTAGTCCTACTCTTGTATTCTAACTAAAAGAAGACTGAAAACTGGTTATTGTTAATTTGTAAACTGATTCCGCAATTAAAGGAAGTGCAGGCAAATTTACACAGTTCTGAGCTTATTGCACCTGAAAAACACATTCCCTCTTCTTCTGTTTCTAATGTGCAAGCTAAAGTTTCTCACTAATCCTAGTATTGTTTGTTTTTTCAGTGCACTCAAAACAAAAGGTCCAAGAGAAAACTGAAATGCCTCCTCGTTTGAAGCACACCATTACTTGCTGATAATTCAGTGGGTTATTTGAGAATAGATTAGCACTGACAGATATCCACCAATTATTTTTTTTTCGGACAGTTTTTCTGCTCTGTATTTGGTACAGCTTTCCTGACTCTTCTATTACCTTTCAGGTCAATATCTCACATCCAGATAGTACCAAACTGCTTAGATGCAAAAATGTCCATTCCATTTATTGTTTTTGGTTAATTGCTTCTTTGTCAGGAAGTAACAACTTATGAAGTACTAAGCTATTCCAAATGCATTTCTTTGTGTGTGTATGTGTGTGTGTGTGTGTGTGTGTGTATGTGTGTGTGTGTGTGTGCACGCACGTGCGTTGTGTTTTGTATTTCTGTGTTAGTGTCTATATGGAAATTTAATAACCACAGTATCAAGGATAGCGTGCCCAAAACAGCCAAAATCAAATGAAGAAAGGCACACAAGTGGAGAGACAGGACAATGTATTCAAAAAAGGCTTTATTCCATAAATGATAATAAAGTCTTTTTTGAATACATTGTGCTGTCTCTCCACTTGTGTGCCTTTCTTCATTTGATCTATATGGAAATTTGAAAACAGTTTCATTTTCTAGATGTCTGTATTTCTATATATTGCTTACATCTTTTTACAGTAACACTGAAGTATTTATAGTAACTGTTCCATTAAAGTTGTATTTGTAGGGGTCAATGCAGCTGGCTGGTTACAGGTAATTTAGAAAACAAATTTCATGATTTACAGACATGTAATTGAAAGACACTTCCATGCTTTTTCAATAGAATTCAGTAAATACCTTTACTGCAAACACAGTTTGTTTAAATTGCACTTCAAAGAACAACACAAACCTTTTTTTAGATACAGCTATTCTCTTTATTCCACATATAGAAACTCTTTATATGCCCCAATATAATCATCTCCAAGATTACTGAACCATAAAATGGCAAATTCTTACCATCACTGAAGTGTGACTTGGTGGTTATAACCATTATGTTTCTGAGCTGCACACAGCAGCGAGTTATTCTCACAGCTACACATAACACAGTCCATACTTAACAAACCATCTGCCTGCCCCCTCCCACTCATCTCTAGTAAACTACTACACCCCAAATCATTCACTTCGAAGCTATGAATAACATCCCCTAGATATATACAAACCTAAGAAAACATAGGTAAACTTTTATATAAACAGTCTGTATCTCTAGCCTGGAACAAACTCCCTTCTAATGCAAGAAACATTACATATGTAAATCAATTAAAAAAAGAGTGAAAAATCTCCCTTGCAAACTCTCGGATCTGCCCCTTCCTTGACCCTCCACCCAACTATCTTCACATTTCTCTTTCTCTACTACTGCTCCAATTGTTCTCACATATCTACCCACTGAAAACATCTACTACTCTTAATAAGTGGTATATCAACCTTTACTTCAGCCGTTGCTTTTCTTCCTCTTCTACAGTCTATGAAAAACTTTATATTATATTTTTCCTTCCATGTCATGAAAAATTAATTGCATTGTATCTCATATTTTGTGTGTTTATCATAGCATCTGCCTTACTATTGACCATACTTAAATTCATCTCAGTTGTTATTATATTTCCATACTAACTGCATTATGTTTACCATGTACAGATTTTCCTCTACTGCCTACTTCTATGTACATTTTCTAGTTATGTGTACTGTATTGTATTGCACTGGAGCTTTTCTCCTCGAGTCTCCACTGAAAACAAGATTCAGGCTCAGTTGGACTAACCCGGTTAACAAATGTGAAATAAATAAATAAATAACTGTAAACAATTAAAAATATTATAACAAGTTTAATAAAATGTGTACTACATTAGCCTTCTGTATTTTATGCATCCAGATAATGTCTAAACGTTGACATAAAAAGGCATTATCTAAAATATTAAACACAAAGCAGTAATCTTCAATTGGGTTTCCTTTGTCTTAACATTAACAACAAATAACAACAATACTGTTACAAGATATTTGTGCCTGGACTATAAGGCTAAAACAACATTGTCTTGCTTGAACTCCTCCATGTTTGTAAAATAAGAATCATAACAAATACCACTGCAGAAATCTAAATCTTCATCATATTATTAAAAGGACCTATTAGCAGAACAGAAAACTCTCCTAAATGATATCCTGTCTTTGGAATAAGCTCCTACTCCCTGTCAAACAAAGTAGCTTCCTCATTCTATTTAAATCTAATTATTTGTTTATTTTTGGAAAAAAATAATAAAAATGTCTTTGAGTAAAAAAAAAAAAAAAAAAAAAGAAACAATCTAATTTAGACAAATGGATGGACAGCCATTGATTCACACAAGGTTTGTCCCCTCAGTTTCTTATAGCAAGGTATGTAGGTCAACTGCCATGGATAGGCTTCTAATGGTCTTCTGGAATGGCTGCATAACACACACCTATGAACCTATGAAGCTATTAATTAGAAAAACATCTAGGTACATACTGAAGATTGATATAGCTACACTCTGCAAAGTTAATACATCTAGTGAAGATTCTATGCGATACTCAAGAACTAGTGAAGACGTCAGTTAAAGCAGCTGGAATACTAGGGTCAAATAATGACTGCATTTTTATTGCTGTGGTAATTGGGTAAGTAGACTGATCCAAGCTGGATACTTGATTTATTCATTTATTTTTAAGCAAAAAGGGTTACCTTTCAGTAATGTCCCATGACAATGTTTATATAGAATAAGGGAAGATGAAGAGTTTCCTGTCAGAAAGAGGTCACTGAATCCCTGAAAAGGAGGTGTGTATATCAGAAGAGTTCACTGGAAGTCCTTCTTAGATGGAATTTCTTTGGCATTTCCTGCTGATGAATGAGAAAACTTGTCTGAAAAAATTAGAGCAATCAGTGGTGTGAAAGAATTGCAAAAATATGTGAGGGATACAGAGTACCACACATTTACTTTAGAGGTATTAAGAGATATTGAGGATCAAACAGCACAAGTAACAAATAAAGTGTATGCACACCAGCTGCCTGATGGAACATGTCAGAGAGAGGCTAAGAGTTAGTAGTTTCATTGCCAAAGCTGGAAGTATCACATTAATGTTTACAGACATCCTGAGGCCTGTCATAAACCGTGTATCGCCCTTAAATGAGACACAAAACATCATAACTGAAATATTTCAATAAAGTAGAATAATCAGCTGAAGAAACAGGAGTACAAAACCTAACAAAAAGGTAATTTTTTGTAGAAGGGATGTTTGTGCCCCCTTCTGTCAATGTGGGGACTCTGCTCTCAAACCCTCAATCTCTGTTTATATATACTTCCAAAGTGACATGGACTTGAAGAAGAGGAATATTTATTCTTTTAAAATAAGAAACTCACCATTTCCTTCTGTTTGGAGTTACATGACCTCACACTAAGGTAGATCACCATTACAAAGCAAGCTGTAATGTACTGGGACATCAACAGCAATTTAAATTGATTGTTACAAAGTGATATTTTATGACTTGATAGCAGAACTTATGATAAATAATAATGCTCCCCTGGGTAGCTGCTTTGTTAAAATGGTAATTGTTTCAGGATCTGAAGTGGGAGCGCTACTGCAACAAAACTATAGCAACAAGACAGGAGTATAAGGGACAAAGATACTGAATAATGGAAGGAGCACAGCAAAAAATCAGAGTCTATGTAGGCATTTCAAAACTCTGTCATACATTCTGCCAATGGTCAGTATGGCATGGCTGAATTACATAAAATGTCTGAAAGAAAAGAAAAACTTGACAATTCCTATGTGACAAAAACAGAGTTTCAGAGTTTTATATATATATATATATATATATATATATATATATATATATATATATATATATAGCTCCACACAAACACCTATAAATGTATGAAGAATATGAACAGTTTAATATAAAGTTTAAGTTTTTTGACCTTTTTGGGAGAAAGTGTAGCATTTCTGGGCTTAGGAGCCTGAAGCATTTTTTAGGAAAATCCAATCTGATTTTACCTCTTATTATTGTTTGTTAGACCTATTTACTTCATCTGAATTCATTATCTAGCTAGCTGTTGGATGAAGTAATGTATTTTTATACTCTAGCAAGCACTTGTTTTCTCATCAAGTTCAGTGGATTTTCCATCTAGTGCACTGGAAGGTAGCCTGGTCTGTCTAGGTTGAGGAAACACTTGAAATTTTTGCATGTAGCTTTATTGACTGGAGAGCTTATTAATCAGCTTATCTTGTTTTTTAGTGCCTTTATAAATTCTGTACAATTGAGTGGCTCTTGGCTCATTTATACAACGTGAAGTACTTTTATTGAATAATCACACTTTATGAGGTGTCTAAGGTACACTGCTGTATCCGTAACTTTAATTTTGTTTGTGGCAGTACTTCACTCCGGACATTCTCTTACCGTGCTTTTACATTAGGAGGACTGGGATTATTCATCTAGTGGCTGTAGGTGTTTATCTGGTCTTTCTGAGCTGGGAAACCACTAAAGGGCTCTAAGCATTTTTTTCTTTGCACTTCTGTTACATACTGTGACTGCACGTCAGCAGTTAAAAAAAAACTATACTGTTTGCTGCTGTTTTGTTATTTGTATGATTCGACTAGCAATTATAATCTCTTAGTATGTTCGAAAATCAGGTAATCCTAGACCTCCTTTTTCTTTGGGTAATATTAATCTGGAATTGCTTATTCTGGTACTTTTAGGATGCCATATAAACTTTCCTAGAAGTGTTTTTAATTTGGTGAAAAAAAATATTTGGTATGCATTGATTAATAGCATTGAACTGAAACAATATTTTTGGGAGAATGCTCATTTTTATAATTGCATTGATGATATTTGTCCATGTTTTGTACAGGTTATTTTTAATCAAATCAGAGTGGGGATGAGTAAACATAATGCCAAGATATTTGAGAGAGACTTTGATTTTACTTTCAGGAAAATAGAATTCCTTCTGTCCTAAGGTGTTCAGAGAGAATATAACTGATTTATTTGGATTAATAGCATAGTTAGATATTTTAGAGAACTTTTCAATGGAATTTAGAATCTTTTTTAAAATCAGTATTTGGAAGTTCAAAGTAAATGTTAAGGTCGTCAACAAAAGCTGTATATTTTATCTGGACTTTAGAGATATGCATGACATGATGGTAGGTTCTTTGGCTTATTTTAAGGAGAAGAGTTTCAATATAAATATTGAAAAGGTATGGTGATAGCAGACATCCTTGTTTTGTGCCATTAAATATTTGGATAGGTTTTGATTGCTTCTTATTTATATAGAGTGTTATAGTAGCTCTGTTATATAAGGCCTTCACCATAGTTATATACTAACCAGGAATATTGAACTGTTTCAGAATCTTAAATAGAAAGTCAAGGTTCACTCTGTCAAAAGCTTTGGATGCATCTACTGATATCATATATGCATATCTGGGGCATCCATCCTTTCCCATTAGACTTATTATTGAGTCTGTGGTAAGTGTGTTGTCCCAGACCTGTCTATTATTCATAAAGCCTATTTGCTCAGAAGATATAATTTATGGTAAAACGTTTTTGGTTCTGTATGCCAAAATTGTTGATAGAAGAGCTATTGGTCTATAGTTGTTTGGATTTACAGCATCTGAGTTGGATTTTGGTATGAGGATAGTTTCTGAATTATTTATATACATGTTCATGGTTCCAAACTTTATTATGTATTTATAAACTTTCAGTAAGATCAGTGCTATTAGTTGCTTAAATGTCTTGTAAAATTCCACCACATACCCATCTGGACCTGGTGTCTTTCCTGGTTTCAGCTTGTCTATAGCTACTATAATTTCCTCCACAGTTATTGGGTTAAATGAAAATATATATAAACATTTAAAACAAAAAAGTTAGGAGAGAACCTTGAAGGTATGGATTTAAATATATTATGATGTTTACAGAAAGCAATATTATTTTCAAACTTGTTTGTATTCTCTTCTACTGATATTATTTTCCACCAGATTATAAGGGCGCTGTCTTATATAAATGTTATGTCATTATTTTAAATATGGGCCTGCATTGTCAATAGTGATTTATAAATGGGGAAGCAAAGAAGTTGGGATCACTCAAAATCCAGTTGCTGCAGCTGATTACCAATGAGGGACTATTTAGTAAAGAGAGGTCAAGCAAATGAATAGTACTTGGTGGGCTGCGAAGCTCTCATATTATGTTATCATATGGTTTCCTAAGAGGATCATTGTGATCATATAAATGCAAGTTTCATTCCAAGACTGAAAATGCAAATGTCATCAAAAATCATATTTCATCATCTGTTTACTGTACACACCTCATTCCACATAGCTTTGCAAGAAGAATGACTTGCTCTCTGATCCTCATATATTATTATTATTATTGTAACAGTTTGGGGCTGATAATAATAATAATATTTAATACTCCTATCACGTTAAAAATTATAGTATTGGAATTTTATGTTTCAAAATTCTGAGAGTTAAGTAAATGCATGATATATTTGCAGTTATATGAAATGTATGAAACTTTGCAATTTAAAGGACAGATCACTTAAATGTCACATTTTTCTCATTACATTTTTTCTTCCCTTTAATCCATCCCAAGGGTACTAGAGCTAAAGAAAACATAATTTAAGTAGTACTCATACCAGTTTCCATCTGAAGCCATTTCTCTACATATCACTATGACACTTTTTGAAATCCTGCATTATTTCCTTCTGGTATTTGTAATGGTATATGGGATGTCAGGTAGGAAAAGAATGATAGCTATATCTCAGACTTTTATGACCTTAAGAAAATAAAATAATCAAGCAGGTTGCCATTTCTAACTGGCTAAGAACAATTTTATTTATGCATTTTATCCTAGACAGATATGCAGCTGTAACACTTTATTCAAAAATTATGGCTTTGAACTACAATTCTGATTCTTTACATGAGCATTATATAAGTAATTCTTTCAAGGTTATTATTTAGGCGTACCTAAAAATGCTGAATAAGTGATGTCACTAACAAGCATCATAGGTTCATAGGTTCACTAGGTATACTAGGCTAATGGATCTGGAGCCTTTACAAGCCTACCCCATAGCATTAACCTGGCATCGTGCCACCTGGCCTTAGTTCCCAGTGCCTCTGTGGAGTAGAGCCACTAGAGTGATCCCCGGGGTGAATTTTCTATTTCCCATCCACTCATCAAGATTTCTCTTGAAGAAGGCCAATGAGGTGCTCTGTCTGACATGCATGGGAAATTATATTCCATAACATAGGCAGTCTCTAGAGTTATGAACCTGTCCCTCCAGCATGTTCTGTTGATTGTGGTAATGAGGTTGAGGTCTCTGGAGCTTGTGGTGTGGAGGGATTGGTATTTCTTTAGATGTAGCATTTCTGACAGAGCTGGGTCAGACATGGCTTTGTAAATCAAGCAGTGATCACTTCTAAGTAGGCAATATGAGACAGAGAATAGTTGGAGTTTTTTGAGTTTCTCCATATAGGACAAATGTTTAAGGCCTAGGATCCTCTTTGTGAGATACTCTTGCTTCCTCTCCAGTTGTTGCAGGTGCCTAGTGAGGTACATGCCAAATGGGGCATTGTACTTGATGACTGGCCTAATGAGGGAAGAGTAGAGGGAGACAATGACCTCTTTCTTCCCGGATGCAAAACTCTTAGTAATGAGATATGCCACATAGAAGGATTTTCTGACCACAGTGGCAATGTGGTGGTCAAAAGAGAGTTTACTGTCAACCTGCATTCCCAGATCTCTTATAACGCCTTCTGTGTTCAGTGGACTACCATCAATGTGGTAATTCATGGGAAATGGGATTTTCATTAAAGGGGATGATGACACATTTTTTGGCATTGAGCTTAAGGCCATGGTTCTGGCACTAGTGGTTGGTCTCAGTGAGGCCTTTCTGTAGGATGTCAACATCACTTGGGGAGTTAATAATAGCTCCCAACTTGCAATCATCTGCAAACTCTGTCAGCCAGAGTCCCTTCGTATTGGCCTGGACTTTAGAGAAGTAGATACCAAACAGGAAAGGACCCAGGACCGAACCCTGTGGGACTCCACTCATGACTGGTCGGCAGACTGACTTGGAGTCAGCTACTTTCACACTGTGGGTTCTATCTGTGAGCCAGTTTGCAACCCACTAAGTGATATAGGGGTTGATGCCTAGCTTAGTGAGTTTTTCTATGATTCCTGAGTGGGGAATGGTATCAAAGGCCTTGACCAGATCAAGGTAGGCTGTATGAACCACCTTGCCTTCAACCGCAAAGAAGTTGACCAAGTTGAGCAGGTATGAGCTACCCTTCACAAAACCAAATTGTGTGGGATCCAGAGTTTGGACATTCCCTATATCCTTGTTTATTAGGTCTATGATGATGCATTCCATAGCTTTGCATATCAGACTCATCAGGCCAATGGGGTAATAGTTCCCAGGGTCTGTAGTCACTACTCCTTTGTGGAGAGGGATGACTCTAGCAGTGTGCCATTCGGTAGGGACAAAGCCTGAGGTGAGGCTGTGACTGAACAGGGCACACATGTGAGGTGCCAGTTCACTGTGTAGTTCATGTAGAATACAGCCAGAGATATTGTCAGATTCCATAGAAGCTGTAGTCTTGGCCTTGGATAGTGCTGTTTTAACCTGTGCAGCATTAATACTGGGTGCCTGGCAATCGACTGGTATTGTTATTGGTCCTTTGGGGGGAAGGGTAAAGTTGGCACTGAATCTGTTGGCCAGTATATTGGCAATATCTGTTGGCTTGGTATAGGAGGTACAATTATGCAGTAACTCAGAGCAAATCTGGATATTACCATGGAGATTCCCCACATAACTATACAAGGCCTTGTGGTTGTCTCTACTGCAATTCTGTTTTCATAGCTAGTTTTAGACAATTTGATGAGGGATCTCAACTTTTTGTTGAGGCTGATAAGGGAGATTTTCCAGTCTTGGGACTTCTCCTTATTCTGCATCAGTTTCCTCCTTCTGTTGTAGAGTTTGTTTATGGCAGGGGACCATCAGATTGGATTCCTTGTTTTGGAGGAGAGCATCTTGGTTCTATTGGGTATGGCAAGATCCATGCATTTGTGTACATGTTCGTACAGTGCATTGGTGTATGATTCGGTGGTCATACAACTATTCTCCATTTGCATAGGTACCGTGAAGTTAGCCATCTCTGTTTTAGGAACCCAAAATTAGCTTTGGAGAAGTTTTTCATGGTGGTTACCTTTATGGGATTTCCAAGGTGATGAACTGGTGTAGAGCAATGGTCGCCCATGTTAGTAATGCCCAGATCAAGGATGTTGCTACCTCTAGTGGGGGTAAGAACGAGCTGATCCAGGGAATTGGAATTAATGAATTCCAGGAAATGTTGGGCAAGTGTATTGGTACATGAGTAGTTTTCCCAGTTAATGGAGGAGTAGTTGAAGGCGCCCAGTATGAGAGTGTTAAGTTGGACTCTAATATTCTCCAGGGTGCTTAGGAACATGGAGTGTGAGTCTTGGGACATGGTTGGGGACCTATAGCAGGGTACAACCTGAATCGATGTCTTACCCAATGTTAGCTGCACCTGAAGTCTCTGATGCATTATGTTGGGCTACCAGTCTGGAGGTGTGTGCATCCTTTATGAATAAGGAAACACCACTGCCTTTGGAGCTTCAGTCCAAGTTCGGGGGCTGAAAGGTGTGGAATGAGTTATAGCCTGGTAGTGCAGGGGTGCTCACTGCTGCCTTGAACCAGGTCTCTGTTACAGGACAAATGTCAATGTTATCCATTTTAAGGAGTGTTTCGAGCGAGTGCATTTTGAGATTTAGACTTCTAATGTTGAGCAGCATGACCCTCAGATTGCATTTGTTTGTAGCTGTTACAGTGGTAATTTGATCTTTGGAACACCGCCTAAAAAAGGCACTATAGGGGTGATAAGAACCCTGGTCAGTATCCGGAATCCCAGGGGTGACAGATGCAGGCCATCTCTGGCAAAGCATTGAGGTCTGTTGATTATGTCGTCCCAGGCAGACAGATACTGGATCCCCTTAGAATGACACCAGAAACTTAGCCAGGTGTTGAAATCAATCATTTTCTGCTTGTACTGTGGTATCATTCTGGGTGATGATAGGATGCTGCTCAGGGCTAGGGTCATACCCACCTGGGCTACATAATCAGAGAGCTCCTCCATGTCTCTTTTCATGTAGTCCAGGGAGGTACATCTCAGGTCATTCACACCCACATGTACAATGACAGAGTCATATTTGTACCTGTTGTTAAGGGACCTGAGTGTGTGTGGTATATGGCAGATCCTGGCACCAGGCAGGCAGCTGACTGTTACTTTCTCAACCTAGTGAGTGGGATATCAGTGTGCCTCACTATCAAGTCACTTATGACTAGTGCGTTGGGCATGCTATTTTGCCTTAGGGACTTTGGTTGAGTGGCACACTGTTTAGGAGAGTTATGTGTCTCGTGATTAGTGTGTGATTGTGGTGGTCAAGTGCATTTCTGCCTTGGAAGTCTCTGCTATTTGGGTAGATTTATATTGAGAGCCTCCGCAAAGGTGGGTGTGTGGTTTGTGTTTTTATGTGAAGGCAGTGCTGGTGTGTGTTCTGGAGGGCTATGTGTTCCATGTGGAGTGGTGCAAGTGTTGACCTTCTCCTCTTGCCAGCTATTCCAGTCTTGGCTGGAGAGTGTGTGGCTTCCAGTTTGGATATATAAGTGCATTTCTCACAAGTTTGATTGCTGGGTGGCAAGAGGAGAGAGTAGTCGGTGTACATGAGGCAGTTGCTACATTGCCCCAGGATGCCCAAGTTCACCAGGTTAATAGGAGAAAGCACAGGAAACTGTCTTTTAGACATGCCTGGAGGGGTGGGCATTAATAATAAATATCAGAGCTGTTTCCTTGTAGAACATTTAGTGCTGGCAGCACTTTTGTGTGCTACAATAATTGTTACAAGAAGTCTGGTAAAGTGCTAAACTAATAAGCTAGTAAAAGTGCAGGAGAGGAAAGAACTAGCAGATCTAAGGGAAAAATTGAAGAGCAGACTTTGGTACCACTCAGAAGCTTACAAACAATCCTGTATGCAACAAATTTGTACCTGGACTACACTAGTTACAGGAAAGGTGGGAAATAAGTGCAAGTGTGGGCTTTTAAATGAAAAACATCACTGCAAAAGTCAAATGTACACCCCTGACAGAGCTGTCAAAAACAGAAAGGAATTAAAATAATCTGTGCAAGTCAGAAGAGAAACTTTGCCACAGTAAGCATTCTTCAGAGCAGAGTGCAATGTTCCCCCTAAAATTACACCAAGGAGGTTCATAAGTGGTCATTTGGCTACTGGCTTACCCAGTTGTCAATACCCCAAGGAATTTTACAGTTACAATACAGGCATGTATACATCAAATGTTCATAAGCTGCTACTGTTAATTAGGGACATACATTAGGTGCTAAATTGGGGTAAATTTGTGAGGTCCCATCCACTGGTTCAAGTTCAATATGAATAAGGTTAGGGAGGAGCTTTGCTTCACATGGACCTGTTTCAGAGAATGGGTAATCTTTGAGGCATATGTACCTGTCTCTTCAACATGTCCTATTTTATGTCATATATGAAGTTTAGGTCCTTAGCTTGGGTATTTCTACTGATATTTGTTTTGTGGATCTGCAACAGATCCATTCAAAGATCAGATCAGAAGATGCTTTGTAGGCTAGTCATAGATGGCTGCACAGCAGTCTGTAGGAGACTGAGCTCAGGAACAGAGCTTTGAGATGGTCTGCATAGGACTTATTGTTTGTTCCCTGTATTTTTTTCTGAGGAACCTTTGTGGTCTGTCAGGCTGTTCAAGGTGCTTGGTCAGATACATACTGATAGCTGTGTTGTACTTGGATTGGTCTGATGACAGCCAAGTACAGCAGAATGAAGACCTCCTTGGACTGGATGACATGCTCTTCCTTTTAAGCTGTGCAAAGTAGAATGAGTTTGTCACAACAGTAGCCATGTCATGGTCAAAGGTCAGGTTACTGTCAACATGCATTCCCAGATCCCTATCCACTGGCTCTACTTTTAGGGGTGCATTATAATCAATATGGTAACTTCCAGGGGAGGCCATCTTTCCAAAGGGTACAATTATGCATTTTTTACACTGAGTTTTAGTCCATGGCTCTGGCACCAAAAGTTTGTCTGTGTCAGTCCCTCTTAAAGTGAGTCTGTGCTTTTAGGGTATTCAGCGGCAATGACTAGTCTGCAGTCATCTGCAAACTTGATCAACAAAAGGTTCTTGATGTTTGCTTTGAATTCAAAGAAGAACATGCCAAATAGTAGAGGCCTTATTTACGTATTGTCTTTTATTTACCAGGAAGGTCAGATTGGGCACAAATTTGATTTCAGAAGAGGCCAGGGAAGAAAAATCCACATAAAATAAATTTTTACAAAGATCGGCAGTAAAAAAAACAACTAAATTCACAAGCCTACAGGTGAGCAAGACCAATTTTTCTGGTCAACTCTTGAGTAATACAAAACACAGCAGAACTGATACTCATAAGTCAAAGTACTCGTGCCACATAATACACTGAAAAACACAATATCAGGCATTTTGAAGGTGTCCTACCTACCCTATACAAATGCTACCTCAGTGCTTGGGCCTATAAATTATCCTATATGGAGAGCAAACCTAGCAACTATCTCTACACTGACATGCAGTATACCAGACAGTCTGCATTTCCTCATGCTATCACATCTTCTGTGGACCTGATTTCATCTCGCCTTTGTAGTACAGAGCTACTTCATTGTGTCATCAAATCAGAGCAGACAAGAGTCTATGTTTATCAGGAAAATCTCACTGGGTACAAGTCCCATTTTCAGCAGAGGCCTGGGAGTAAAAGCTTCACATAAAATACATTTTTCAAAGAACACCAGTATAAAATTAACAAATAAACTCAGACAAAAAGTAAACACATTTATCATATACTTTTAAAGTTATATAATTGTATATAAGTGAAAGACTTGTTAACATGGAATAGCTGGAAATACAAAAGTAATGATAATGCACATAAGTTCAGTATGTATGTTAATGTATATGAGGTTCGATATCACTAGAGCAAGAACATAAAATAAAGTACGAGATGGAAGGGTATAAGCAGAAATATACCAAAAAACAGATGAGGCTCGCCACAGAAGAAATGTAGAACAAAAACCTTTAATAACTGCAGTATAGAGTAAGCGCTTTCACATCCATATAACGTTTCTTCAGACTTAACAACTGCACTGAACCACAATTCATTTAAATAGTACTACATATAAATTTAAACCAGTCATAACCAACTTGATTACATCACCATGAATATCTCATTAAAACATGTTAAAAACACAGAATAAAAATGTATATCTGTGGAAATATACATACACCTAAGACACTCTATAAACTAAAACATATCAGAAACTAAAACATATACACATATAATTTATAAATTTAATGTGAATAGGGACGTGCTAATAGAAAAGGTTTTAAAATCACCTTCTCATTGAGTCCATGCCCTTTGTGACCCTGGAGTTTGAGTATCCACCTATTCCCACACTCCTCAGTATGATTCCTAATGTCACCTAATCTCTCAGTCTTTTGAATCAGTTCTAAAACACTAAATTTAAACTTATGTAACACCCCTACATCTAGAACGTGTCGAGCTATGCACTGCGATCATCCTCTCTGTTGATCGCATATGCATGTTGTCTGACACGTTCTCGAAGACTTCTATTCGTTTTATCTATATAAAAAGACCAGCATGTCTGACAGACAGCCAGATATACTAAACCTCTAGATTTACAATCAGCATAGAAATTGAATCTATATTCATAGCTTGTATCTGGATGTATAAAGCAACTATTGCCAGACATATAAACACATTGGTTGCATCCTCTACAAGGGAAAGTACCTTGCCTGCTAGACAGAACTGATCCTTTCATATTATTTTTATAACACAACAGTCTCTTCAATGATTTTGTGTTTTTATATGAAAAACTAGGTCTTGATCCCACTATCTCAGCAATTCTGTCATCAGTAGTTTAAATCCCCAGTTTTTACTAATGACATCTTTAATCTTCAAATTCTTATTAGAATAGGGAATTATCATTCTATTTACCTTAGCTCGTTGCTCACTGTTACTAACACTGTCTGTACTACCCTGGTTCTTATACAGGAAAGGTTTCCCTTTCCCCTTTCACATAGACGTATTTACTTGGTACACTCCTTCCAGTTCTTTTTTGCTTTATCCCCTTGATAAGAGATTTTCAGCCAACATGTCTTGCTTCATCTTATAACTTTCATCATCAGTAGTAAGGCGTGACATTCTAAGTGTCTGACTTTTTACAATGTTACGATAGATATGCTGGGGATGCATGCTACTGGGATGTAGAATTATATTCCTCCAACAGGACTTTCTGTATACTTCAGAATGTATCATATCACCTCCTTTAATTATTTGTACATCCAAAAATTCTATCGTATTTTAAATGATGCAGTTTCTCATAGTAAGCAAATGTGATATTTTAGAAGGCATAGAAAGTGAAACATTTATACAAGTGTTTTTGAAAGTTTACTTGACTGCAGCATATTAATGTATGTTAAAAACTTATGATTTAAACATATACATTGCTATAATTCATTTGATTTATCTGATTGACAGGCATAAATAACTTTATGACTCTATTCTGGAAGAAGTTGTCATGTGATATATTTTAAAGCAGCAGTTTAGATATATAAAATACAGATGGCTTTCTTCACAATAATGCAAGTGTTTCTGAGAATTTACATAACTATGCAGTATGATTTATAACAATTTCTATAAATATATTATTTTATTCTACTGACAATAATAAGTATGAGAAAAAAGCTCTGATACAAGTAATTTAAGGTCTTTTGGAAGCTGTTAATTGCATTTACATAACAGAAAATAGATACATCTTAATATATGTAATGTCTGAACCATATTAGCCAAAGTTATTGATTTAAATGAACATTAGAACTTATTTTTACAAACTTTGAATAAATTAATATGTAAATATGCCCTCCCTTTTTTTTTTTTTTTTTTTCTTTCACTCTCTCCCTCTCTCACGTCTTTTATTTCTCTCTCTTCTTGGTTCCTAATATCAAGTTTATTTGAATGCTATTTGAATATAAATGTATTATATTAAATAGATGTATATAGTAGTATGAATAGTTTTTAAAAAAAGTTTCTCTTAGTTTATATGATGCTGTTTTATCAAATGTGTAGTTTTGTCTTACCAGATAATCTAATTGAAAGTTGTTAATTTAAGTTAAATATAACTAGTATTAAATTGATAAGGTGGTAGCTGAGGTACTGCTGCTTAGGGTAGGGGGTTAACCTGAGTAGTATTTACTACTCTAAGTTGGAGTTTTTAACTCCAGGCTGGGTGCAAGGTTTAATCCTTACATTATTTTATCTTGTTCACTGTTGTATGTATATAGTTCTGACATCCACAATACATTTTGTAAGCTCATTGTCACTACAAACAAAATTGAATCTTATACAAAATCCCATAAGAGATTCAATAAATACAGCTATATTTAAAGGTACACCTAAAGAAGGAGGTATAACATTACTTATTTTGTTAATTGTTATTTTGATCATAAGTTTTTTATGTTTTAAAAATGCCAAATGACATCTCTAAAAGGAATTTCTTTAAACATTAATGGACTGAATAATCCGTGTAAAAGGGCAAGCCTAATAAGATACATTAATTTACATAAGGCCAACTTAGTCTTCCTTCAAGAAACACATCTCTTGAAAAAGATATTGATAAACTAGCCACAAACAAATATACAGTATTGGTTAGTTCAGAGCACACTCAGAAAAAATGAGGAGTGGCTATTTTATGGAATAAAAGTATGCCCATTCCTAAAACTATTAAGTCTTATCAAGATGATAAAGGAATGTTTTGTATGGTTACAATACAAATTAATGGGAAGACTTATACATTAATTAATGTATATTGGATACCTGGAATTGGTATTAATACAGTGAAATACCATATTGATAAGATCATATCATTCTCTATAGGAGATATTATTTTAGCTGGTGACTTTAATTGTATACTACATGAAAGTGACACTACCACTATAGGAAAAAGGAAAATTACATCTAATGCAAAACATTTAAAGGATTTTGCTAATTCTTATCATTTAAATGATATTAATAATCAGATAGACTCAAAATCATCACCATACACCTTTTTTTCTAACAGATACAAAACTTATTCAAAAATAGATAGAGTCTTTATTTCTAACCAGATGGTAACAGAATTAATTAATTCTAAAATCATTTCATGTCCTATATCTGATAATAATTCAATTGTTTTTGAGTTCATGATAAAAATACAATGTTCAGATCAAAAGGATACCAGCATACTTAACTCAACTAAAAGACTATAAAGAATATATACTTTCAGAAGTACAACATTTTCTAGACATAAATAATACCCCTGAAGTCTCCATTGTCTATGTTTGGGATGCCTTAAAATCATATCTATATGGACAAAGTATCAGATGGTATAATAATAAAAGGAAGTCTTGGGATAAGGAATTGTTAGATATTCAAAGTAAATTAGACTCTTATAAACATAATAATAAAGAAAATATTATGGATAAGAAAGTTATTGAAGAAATAAACAAACTAAATGAGAAATACAAAGAAATTTTAACTCATAAAGTTAAAATAACTCTAGAGAAATACAAGTTTTTGTCTTACTCAATAAGCCCCAAATACTTACATAGACTTAAAAATAAAACAAAAAGATTGAATAAACAAAATCATATCAAAGAAATCTTTTCTCTAAGGAAAAAGAAGAATGTTTCTAGTCTACCAGAAATACTAGATGAATTTAGAAATCACTTTCACAAAATTAATCATAATAACATTAACATGGAACCTAAAGATAAAATAAAGGAATTTATAACCACAAACATGAATAAAAAGCTTAATAAACAACAGATTAAACTATTGGATAAAAGTATTTCATATACAGAGGTTGTTACACAAATAAACAAGCTTAAATCAAACAAAGCACCAGGTAATGATGGTACTATTCCAGAGATATATAAAATCCTTTCTAAAAGTACATACTCATTATTACATAAGGTTTTTATTTTGGCCCAAAATGAGCTAATAACTCCCCCATCTTGGCAATATACATTTATTTCGCCAATTTTAAAACCTAATAAAGATCCAACTAGATGTACTTCATATCGACCCATCTCATTACTTAATGTTGATTATAAAATGTTTATGAGTATTTTTGCTGATAGATTGAAGACAATCATCCCTGGCATTATAGATATAGATCAGACAGGCTTCATTGTAAATAGAAATACTTTTGATAATATAAGGAGAACTCTAACATTAATTGATTTTGCAAATAGGAAAAAGAAAGATTTAACACTTATTAGTCTTGATATAAGTTCAGCATTTGATTCAGTAAGTTGGGACTACCTGTTTACCTTACTGAAGTGCATAAACTTCTCAGATGCATTTGTAAATCTAATTGAGCATCTATACAAAGGAACATTGGCTTATATTAAGGTAGGAACATATGTCTCACAAAAAATACCCATTTTTAAAGGTACAAAACAAGGGTGTCCACTCTCCATTATTATTCACTTTAATAATGGAGCCTTGGGCTAATTTGATCAGAAACAGTACTGACATAGAGGGTTTTGAAATAGATGAAAATACAACATCTAAAATTCAACTTTTTGCAGATGATGTTCTAATTATATCAGCAGGATCTAATTCTTCTATGCAGTCTCTATTTGATAAAATGATGAATTTTAAAAGTATTTCTGGTTTAATATTCAATGAAGAAAAAACTAAAATACTACCTATATATACACGAAAAAATGTTCTCATTAGTGATTTTACTAAATATGTACCCAATTCAGGTCAGATAACTTATTTAGGTATAATATTATCTAAAGATATTAAATCTATTATACATAATAATTATAATACCTGTCTTCTTAATATACAAAATTTTTTCAATACCTGGAATAATATGTTTTTTACTATGGAAGAGAGACTTGCAATTATTAAAATGATAATATTCCCCAAGATATTATACTTAATACAATCAATAATACTCCCACCTACAAAAATAATTATCAAGAAATTGAATACACTAATGTTAAATTTCCTATGGGCCCCTAATAGACCTAGGATTGCATTAAAGAAACATACTAATAGCTGGTCTCAAGGGGGTATTTCTTTTCCAGACTTTAATTTATATACTATCTCTTCTATTGTAAAAGTTATTACTTTATTAATAGATCAGTCATATATTGCAAAATGGAAAGATTACTGGGAGCTAATTAGTATGCACTTCATGAAAATCTCCTTAACACATAAAAATATGATTGTAAATAACTCCATGTTATGGTTACTAAAGGAATTTTGTACTTCACCTATTACACCTAAACATATAGTTAGTTACCCATTAAACATTATTATTAGCTATCGTAACTTTATATTCATGCATCCTAAATATAGGGAATGGAATTTTATTATATTCCCTATAATGTATACTCGGGGTATGCTTTTGTCATCTACTTCTGAAGGAACTCATTTAGCTACAGATAATGATCTAAAGTACTGGTATCAGTTGATATCTGATAATAAAGTTAAAAATCTAGATTTCTTAAAACAAGAATTTGATCTAAGAGAAATTTGCTGGTTAGAGGTTCAGACCTTTAGACAACATCTCATTGATAAAATAGATCTAATGTCTATAACAGTTAAAGAATCTATCCCAACACTGATTGATTACTTGATATTAAATTTACAGCATAAAGTTTCTGATAAAGGTAAGCTTTCATACATACATAAAATTATCAGACAAAAAATTTTTTACAGTGTAGATACCTACTGGAATTATTTCACTTCCATTAATGGTGACTCACCAAATCAACAAGATAAACAGTATATATTGGAATCTGCCTATAAAACTACGTCTTCCATTGTCTGTAGACTTTTTACATGGAAATTTTTACATAGATCCTTTTATACACCTTTGATGATGAATAAAATAAATAATAAAGATAATCTATGTAAAAGATGTAATGTAGAAATTAATGCTGACTGGGCTCATATGTTTTATGACTGTATAAAATTGAAAGAATATTGGAAGTCAGTTAATGAATTTTTGCAGGCTCTTTTTACAGATAATTTCATTATTTCTAAATCTCTTATATTATTCAACACACCTGTACCTCAAAGTGTTAAAAAGGTTAAGCTTCCCTTGTTATGGTCTATTCTAGCAGTGGCTAGAAAAATAATAACCAGAAATTGGATTTCAGATACACCTCCTTCGTTCAATGAATTTAAAAATGTTATGAATATAGTGTGCCATATGGAATTGAACACAATAAGGTCAAGAACTACTAGAAAAACATTTTATTATATTGTATGGGATAATTTACAAAACTTGTTAAAAAAATCTTAACTTCAATAGCATGGTATTTTAGTTTAATTAATTGATCTGATTGTAGTGGATGTCTTTGTAAATACTTTGGTTGTGTTGTTGAATGTTATAATCATATCTATTTTAATTACTTGTATAAAATTGTTATGATATTTCTCTTGTATGTTAAAACAATAAACTTGTTTTAAAAAAAAAAAAAATTCTATCGTAACGTTAGAACTTTTATATTCAAACCTCAAGAAGTCAGTAGTGCCATTTATAAGCAGTGTAAGCAGAAATAATCAAGAAAAACTTAACTTGAAAAGTTCTGAGTGTGGAGAGGCTGAGATAAAAGTAGGTAGGTAGGGAGATAGTATGGATAAGGATGGGGTATTAGCAAGAGATAGTTAACAATATAGGTTAGTTAGAGGAGCAGTAGTGGGGTTGAAAGGGAAAAAACAGAAAAGGGATAAGAAAGGTGAGAGAGGCAAAGTGATTGAAAGATAGAGATTAGTAATAGACAAGAAATGGAAAGAAAGATGGGTTTAGTTGGGATGTGAGCAAGAGAATAGCCATAAGGAAGTTAACTGTTGTTTCAGTTTGTGCTTGAAATGTGTGGTAATGCTGATTTGTTTTAGGCTAGGTGGGATGGAGTTCCACCGCTTGATAACATAGCTTGAAGAAAGTTAGTCATCTGCTCAGTTTTGAGACTTTATCCTAGTCAGAAGATTTTTGTTCTGTTAGCGAGCATTCCTAAGAGGGGAGTAGTGTTTGATGATATTTTATAGTGATGGGCACATGTTAGGTTTGTGCATTATTTTATGGGAAGTGCATAGTTGGTAATGGGTATTTTCAGCCAATGTAGGGGCTTTAGTGCTACGAAGTGGTGTGAACAGTTTATTCAGCTGAATGCAAACTTAGTTATTTTATTGTAGTAGACCATTAGTTTATTTCTTAATGTGGAATGTAGGCTAGTAAGGATGGATGCACAGAGAAGTGAAAGGAGAAGGTAAAATTTTGCTACAGAATTGCTAGAGAAATCAGTGAAAAATAATTTGTTTTGGTAGAGGAAGTCCAGCTTTTGCCCTGTTTGGTGCCCTGTCAGTGAGTCAGGTGGCTCTATATTAGGTGACATATGGGTTTATCCCTAATTTTTAAACTTTATTTACAATACTCCAGTTAGGTATTGTCAAATGCCTTGGCCTGGTCAAGGAAGGTCGTGGGCATTGTTTTGTCCTCATCCATAACTAAGTGAACTTTTTGAATAAGACTACCACATTAAGTATGTAAGACCTGACTAGGTTGGGCCCAATGTCTGTAAGGTTTATATAATATTGCTTGTCAGATCCATGGTAATCCTATCCACTGCTTTGCAGATGAGGCTAGTCAGACTATTGGGTCTATAGTTCTCTAGATATGTGGAATGTTCCCCCCCATGTAGTGGGAACACTGCTTCCGTCTTTCATTTGTTTGGCAAAAAGCCTGTCTGGAGGCTATGAATAAACAGAGACTCTCACCTGCCTGACGGGTCATGTTTCATTCTACTCAGGTGGCATCTTGGGATATTCTTAGGGCCCTTTGAAGCAATCCTCATGGCCTTAGAGAGTGCAGTAAGGACCTGCTCTGTATTGATATTTGGTGGAGAAATGGTGGATGGTAACTGAGAGTAATAGGGTTGTAAAACTGAACCTAAATCTATCAGCTAGTAGATCTGCTAGGTCCTCGGGCTCCGTACATGTGGCTCCATTCACCATTAGTTCAGCACATTGCTGATTTCTGATTGTTGCCTTTAAGGTTGTTATCTTAAATGAAGAAAGACTTAATGATTCTCCTTAGCTTAGTTGAAAAGCTTGACTGTAAAACAGAACCACACAGCATCACTGCCCACAATCAAGGTGTTTTGAGATATAATAAATGAGAAAATAATAACTTAATATGGTCCAAGGGCTTAACTGCCGCAGAAAATATTAAGATACTCTGAAAAACTTTTTTTATTGTTTTTGGTGTGGTTGTGAGGTTTGTCTTCTAACATAAATATTATTTTAAAAAAGTTGCAGGCAATGTTTAGAAGCAAGGATCATTTTCCAGTTTTTGTCGATTCATTTAAAGTCTGATTCCTGGAAATGTAATGGCAGAGAGCAGTCATTAGCATGATAGTGAAGTCTTTATTTTATGCAGGTCAAATAAAGGAAGAGGCAAATTAATTTTTTTCAATGATTAGCAGCAGGTTTATTTTATATAAGAATAAAGTTTAAGATTTTCTTAAATATAAAAAAGTGTATTGGAAGCAGCAAAATGTCAGCTATGTACAAATTAGCTTACTTTGAAAAACTAGAACACTTTAGAAGAAATAATCTACATGTATTACATAACTACATGGATGGAGTTCTAAGATTGTAAAACTGTTACATGATGTCAGGTTGTCAGTACGTTAAACTGTTGACAAGGGAGCCAGTGACACAAATCCACAAAGCATTGTCTTTGTGGAGCAGCGGATTTAATGAATTCAGTATCTTACCTGATACATACAATTTAGGTAACATTTCTGATCTTTAAAATCAGAGTAAAGGATCCATTTTTGTTTTATTCCAGAAGTATGAAAATGTACAAAAAAGTGTTGTCTCTTACTGTTCATATGCAATGTTTCTTAGAAGAGTTTGCTGCAGGTAGGAGTTTTCATTTTGGTTTGATATGCAGTGAATTTATAGTTCTCAATGATTGAAAAGAAGCAACATTTTGGTCAGTAAAGAATTAGTCCCCCAGATTTACTATTTTTCCGTGCAGGACTAGCTTAGTCCTGCACAGAAGCAGCTGTTTAGGAGCAGGACGGCATCGCGCCATGCATATTAATGAAGGCACACTGCCTGAGCTCCTAATCTTACACGGAGCGTGTAAGAGTCCAGGGGGCGTGTCTGAGAGCAGAGCTCTCAGAATATACACACCCCTGCAATAAAGAACAGCAGACAAGTCCTAAAAGAATGAGCGAGACTGCTCATAGGTGCACACGTACCCCCAGCAACATCCCCCCATGTGTACAAGATCAATAGTTAAAACAAACATTATAAATATATATATATATATATATATATATATATATATATATATATATATATATATATATTTTTATGAAACAGATGGTGCGCGGGTTTGCCCATTGCTTAGCTATGGTTAATGCAGCTTAAATGGCAGAAGAGGATAAAAAGCAAGATATATGCAAATGAAGCAGTATAGCAATAGTGTAGTGGGCAGAGCATTTGCCGTACGAGCAGTCATTCCTGGTTCGAGTCCCACTGCAGCACATTCCATTTTCCATGTCAAATCACTTTATGACCAATATTTCTAGTTGCCTAACCTACTAAATAACATATATTTGTGAATTGGAGTACTACATTAAATGCAGATGTGAGGTGTCAGTGTCATAATGTTGCAAAGTCCACAGATAATCACGTGTCCCATACAGTATATGTACACAAGAATCAGGGATCCAAATGGAAGGTAAAATGTGTAACAAATGATAACTCCATACAGAATCCAAATCCCCCACCTTCCCAAGAAACATTAGACATTACTGTCTAAACTAGTGCAGTGGTAAGTGGGAGTAAGCACTAGTAAGCAAGTGTAAGCACTGTTAAGCAGTAGTAAGTGGGAGTAAGCAGATTTAACCAGTAGTAAGTGGGTTTAAGCCTGTTTGCATGGGGGTAAGTAATGCGCACACAGATTAAGCAATACTGTAGCTAACTCTCTGTAAGCATATTTAACCGGAGGTTCGCATTGCTTACCTTCGCACAAACCCATGCAAACCCACTTACAATTGCTTAAAAGTGCCTTAATGACTCTGTATGCAACAGCAGCTGTTCTGGCCAGAAACAAAATGAACAGCCTGTGCTGGTCTTGAACCCAGGACCCTGTACACTAGAGTCACAGTAGGTAACCACTAAGCCACCACTGCAGTACATAAGAGTGAGGTATCACCAAACAAATCCTCACTATGGGAAAATCAAACTGAACATGTGAAAGGAATCTATATACACTCTTATGTTGTATAAACTACTACATAACACATATATGTGAACGGGAGTACTGCAGTAAGCCCAGATGTCAAGTGTAATTGTAATAAAGTGTTGAAGTCCCCTAATAAACACAAGGACCCCATACAGTGTATGTACACATGAAACATGGACACCAGACAAATATATAGCATGTAATGGATAATAAATCAATGCCAAAAAGCAAATATAATGTAAATTGAATATTAAGCAACTCTAAGCATTGTGCAGCCCAGCTTAGTAGGTGTACGCAATGTGTAGGCCAGCTAACTCAATTTGCCCACTGGTATACTCCTTTAAGCAATGCCAAACTTAGGTAAGCAGGTTTGCCCATGGCTTAGCCTTTTCGAAACCATCCAATCATGGAAAAATGTGGGAAATCAGCCCTATTTAAACCCAGCAGGTGGGAATACATCTCATAACTGGATGTAACTTTCCCTTGCAGGCACCATGTCCGGAATGGGAGAGGGTGTGCACTTTCTGGTGCAGCGCTGGGGCATCCAGGAGTCCAGAGTCATGGCAGGACTCCATATCAAAGACCATGAGCAGAGATTGCTATAAAGCAGAAGCCTGGGACCGTCTCACCTGCGACCTCATCAATGCCACTGGCATACCCCAAACTGGTGAGCAGGTTAGGCATCACTATGCCGACCTGAAGCGGTGAAAGGGAGAATCTCTTGGATCAGTGAATCCAAGAGGCTAGGATGACAGGGGAGGTCCCAGCTGTGTGTAAGTATCACTCCACTACCTATTTAATAATCACCAGCTCATGTATATTAAGGATAGATATGGCTAAATATCCCTCTTATGTCTTTCACAGCGGCATGTGAGCAGGCTGTGAACCAGGAGGCCCATGGATGTTACCTGGAGAGGTTGCGACGTGAGGCAGGTTAGTAATACTCTTGCATGTACTGTCATAGGAAATAAATCTAAAAGTATTAGTAAGTTAATTGCCTGTATAAAAATGTGTATTGTTTAAGGCAAGTACTGCATACACCAGAGAATATGACAGGAAGAGTCTCATATAGGCTGTATGTAAATAAAAGCATAATAGCCTGACAGTAAAGGTCTAACTGATGGGCTGCATGTGTTTACGCTGGTATCATATGGTAATGTAGATTTGCAATCACTTAATAGTACTGTTGTATTAAGCACTGCTACCCAGACTGTGCAACATAAATAAAATATGTAGGAATGTCTGTATATGACTGGTGTAATCCCCAGAGGTCATTTAGTAAAACTGAGAGAGACATAGACAGGAAACAGTGAAAAGACAGATAACAAAATCCAAATAGCACACGCAAGTGAGATGTGAACTGTTGTATTTTTAGCACACACAGCCATAGTTCAAATCCTAGGAGTGGTAGTAGTCTGTATACAGAATCATACCCTACAACTGTATAGATATGTCCAGAATGTCCAGTAAATTGGCCCATATCTGCTGCCTGTCACTCTGTCCCCATGGGAAATCAGTGGGAATGATCCCAGATGTATAGGCTGCAAACAAGAAATACTGTCACACATCTATAAGAACAAACCTGTCACTCTAGCAACTCCCCAAACTGTTCTGAGAGTAATAAGCCAAGTATGTCCCATCTACACCCCCATGTTGTCAAGCTGTGACCAGAGTGTGTACAGTAACAGAGTGAGATGTAAGTGCATAATACTAATATGAAATCTGGTACTTTGTGTGGCAACATTCAGGTAGTGCTAACAAACATTGCTCCAACAGGTCCGTCAGATACGAACACTGAGCCCAGAAATAAAATATTGATACCCTGTACTGGTACTGTTTACTTTGTTATTGTATGGCATTGTTATTGTTGCAGTTGCTCTGAATAACAAGGTATTACTCATCACTGTCAACCACACTTTGCTACATAATATAACTGTCTAGGAAATCCTGTATAAGAGTGATGTAATACAAGGTCAGAATGTAAAACCACAGGAGAATTATACACAGAAATGAGATAAGAGATATACAGCAATATCTATATAGCTCACACAACTGTGATGGACAGTGTTTTAGTATTAACAGACACAGCCATGGTCTGAATCCTGGGAGTGGAAGTAGGCTGCATACAGAATCATACCCCACAACTGTACAGATATGTCCAGAATGTCCAATATATTGGCCCGTATCTGCTGCCTGTCACCCTGTCCCCCTGGAAAATCAGTGGAATGATCCCAGATGTTTAGGCAGCAAACAGGAAATGCATCTGATTGTCACACATCTATAAGAACAAACCTGTCACACTAGCAACTCCCCAAAATGTTATGAGGGTAATAAGCCAAGTATGTCCCATGTACACCCCCATGTTGTCAAGTTGTGACCAGAGTGTGTACAGTAACAGAGTGAGATGTATGTGCATAATACTAATGTGGATTCTGGTAATTTGTGTGGCAACATTCAGGTAGTGCTAGCAAACATTGCTCCCACAGGTCCGTCAGATACAAACACTGTGCCTAGAAATAAAAGACTGATACCCTGTACAGGTACTGTTTACTCTGGTATTGTATGGCATTGTTAGTGTTACAGTTGCTCTGAATAATAAGGTATAACTCATCACTGTCACCTACACTGTGCTATAGCTGTCTAGGAAATTCTGTATAAGAGTGTTGTAAGTCACTAAAGGTTGAAGAAGGCAATAGTCTACAAATGTCCCAGTTCACCTGTATGTGGTCATGACATGGTCAGAGTCTGTGCAAAAAGAGATGGACAGGTATGTGTATAACATCAACCTGGAATCTGGGAGTATGTGTAGAAACAATGTTAACAAACAATTCCTCCACAGGTATACCAGGTAAGAAGTGTATACTGCAGGTAAAACCAGTTCATGTATATAGTTGTTGACAGCCATATCACTGTCCAAACTAAGGCAATAGGGTAGTGTACTAATACTTGTAAGGTACAGATAACAGCACTGACTAGGAAAGTAATGCGAGCTACAGGAATATGCTAGTTGTTAATTGATATCTCTCCCCCACCATATCTGCAACAATAAACTAAATACCCAACTCAATTGGTATGTGCTGATTTAACTGTAATGTTGGGACATATGTCCTAATGTTTGATAATTATTTAAATCTGTTTCTATGCATGTGCTTTGTTGAAATACTCCAACATTGGTGGCATGGTGCCATCAATGTACCTGCTTGCTGTTGTAATTACCATTGTGGTCCCATATATGCATGTGTTCTGTTTGCTATGCAACTGTTCCATATCTAGTGTCTGGGTTAATGGGAATATCTATGCATGCTGTTATACCTAATCCTGGAATGTGTTGACTATTACAAACCCACATATGTTGAAAAAACATAAACATCATAGCACGTATGGGAATGCGGGTCCCAGCAGACCCACCTGTCCCACCTCAGCTGGCCGTGGCACTGGGAACCAGCATGTCTGGAGCCCAGCCTGGGATCTCCTCATCCATTGGTCCTGCACCACCTTCGGGTGGAACTGCCTCAGGGGATGGGGCTCGCCCCCCTCCCAGGGAGTGGCGTGGACAGGAACCTGTCAACCATCTCCAGGTCTGGGTTGTGGTACATAGCAAGCTCAATCAGCAGTTGGGAGATCTGCTACGCCAGCTCAAGGACCGTGTGTCGTGACTAGAGGGTCTGTCTGGCTCTCCGACTCAGCCTCCAGCACAGCCACCTTCGGGGTGACTGCCCTTGGGTGGGGACCTCAGTCCCACTACCTCCACTAGGGGGCTTATGGGCTTCCGATTTCCCAACACTCCTCCCCATCAAGGTGTTTACCCCCCACATGTCATATACCACCCCAGTATGCATCTTGTTTGTCTTGTCTGTTAACCTACCCAACCTACCTCCCCAAATATACCTACTATCTCTCCCCAACATCCCACTCTCACCTGAAAAAAAGGGGGCAATCTGCTCCCAAAAAAAAAATCTCACTCCATACATAGCTGTCCATTTCGTATACATATCCACTGGGCACATGTAATCTGGTCTAATTGGTATCACAACATATTATTGTTGTCCTCATCCCTCTCACAGGGGGTTTGAGTATCCAAATCTACCCCCAGATTCAGTATATATGCACAGCTGTTGCTGTAGAAGAAATGGGCAGTTATGGACCTTCCCTACACCCTTCCTGCACATCCCTAGCTATCTTCCCTACTGTTTTTCCCTCTTTGTGCCCCTTTTTCACCACTTTCCTCTCAACCCTTTTTTCTTTTCTTTTAAAAAAATTAGCACAGGGTAAGCGGGAGTAAGAACTTTTAAGCAGCAGTAAGCAGGTTTAAGCTTGTTTGCATGGGGGTAAGGAATGCCTACACAGGTTAAGCAATTGAGAAGCTAAATCAGTATAAGAAACTGTAACCGGAAGTTAGCAGTGCTTACCTCTGCGCAAACCCGTTTATACAGCAATATATATATATATATATATATATATATATATATGTATATATATATATATATATATATATATGTGTGTGTAAGCATAAATATATATCTATATATGTATACACAGACATATATCTATAGATATAAAAGAGAACATAACAAAAACATATATGTCCAAATGCACCGTTAATGGGGGTGAGGGGGCCCAAAGAACATATGTCTTGTACTTATAGATATTCCCCCCACAGACAAACACATCTGCCCCACAATACAATACCAGTTGTTGCAAATCCCATAACCAGGACCTAACAAAACATGGGCACAAGATGTTAACAGTACTCCATCCCACCTGTATAATGTCAGGCTGGTATCAGTAACATATCATGCAGTACAGTCCGGCTACCATACGGAATGTACAATGTGGAAGCAATCAACATTCCTAAGATACATATACACAGGCACATATATGCAGATACATATATATATATATATATATATATAGATAGATAGATAGATATGTAACTACACATACACACACAGATATGTATAGGAAGATACATATGTAGAAGGTGCACACAATAAGGAACAGCCACTATGCCTACAGTTGCCACCTTACCAACTGGACACTGTATGAGCCACCCATACAAATGACAATTGTTGCCTGCAACATATACCCACAGAGAGGTCAAAGGATATAACACCACACACAGGTTTGCATACATGGGAAAGCTTTATTTGTGTGCTATTACAGTTGTATATGCCATGTCATATAGCTGTTTAGACTCTGACATACATATAAACAGACTAATGCAACTGTGAAACAGTTATATTAATACAGTATTCTGGAAAGGATTACATATGTTGTTGTCCTGGCCAAGGCCTTCAAGTAGTACAATAGTAAAGACAGACTGGGCCACAGGATAACAATCAATCAACAGTAGGTAATGCAAATGTATAGTCCAGCAGCCTCTATCTACACTCTGTACACAATCCCTGGGGGGTAAAGACCTCAGCTCACACAATGGGATGTATCTGTTACATAACAAGGCATAACTGACACCATCACAATCACACTGACAAACAGAACAGTCTGTATAGCAGGAAGCAGTAAGCCTGCATTTACCCAAGGTGAATTGTATGGTAATGTACATCCAGATACCTTAAGGCAGCGTATCCCTGATACCCCCACATGTTGTAACAGCCTAGGTTAGTTATGGTGCATCCACCCCCCATAGAGTGACATACAGGGCCATATACCACTGTTACATACACTGGCCTCTGGAGTGCATAAGGGCACACATGTATTGTGTAGATGAAGCCCACACATATATGGACCCAATCCCACAATATGTGTGGGGGTCACAACAGCAGTGGTCTGATGGCAGGAATGGCAGCAGGACATACTCACAGCCCACTACATAACAACCCATGACAGCATGTCATATGGACAAAGCCTGGTAGGTAGGTGAAGGACAGAGGCTGGAACACAGGCCCATATGTGAAATTTTGTTGTCATACACTAAGCAATCAGCTGGTATTACAGGGTAGTTTGCAACATACCCTTAATCAGGCATATGAAGTTAGAAACACAAATGGATGTAGCCATGTACTGATAGCACTCAACACACACACTGCCAGTGATATATCTGACACAAGACCTGTGTGGTGGACAGACAGAACATAACAGGCACACCTCTGGCCATCAAGTGGATAGGCCTACAGTTGGGAGCTATGCAGACAAACTAAATTCCCTGTTAAACTAGTATGTACACACAAACCCTGTAACACCAGTGCTATACAATGCATACAAAACTAATCACACTCTGTCTGTATTTCTGGAGCCTCATACAAATATGTAGCTGGCCTGAGCGTGCAAGTTCTCTTGTAAGAGGTATTGCTACCTGCTGTCTCAAACACTGCTGCCCACACACAGGAAGGATGTCCACCATACAGGAAAGGTAAAGGGACCATGCCCACATGATGTAGGGATTTATAGTAGTGGGTTGCCATGACAGTGGTAATTGGAAGTACTACACAGCATGCTGCATGCAGGTAGCAAGTGGAGGACACTGATTGGTGCAGAGGACATCACCTGATCATGTGCATCACCTAAAAAATCCATGCTGCAATCTATCCAAAACAGCTCAATCCATTTACTGGAGAGAGACCAAGATAGAGAGAGAGTGAGCGAGTGCAAAGCAAAAAAAAAAAGAAAAAAAAAAAACACAACAAAAAAAAAAAACATCCATCCAGCAAACTATTCAGAAGAGACATCATTCCCAGAACAGGTATGTGAAGTATATATGCATTTAATTGACTGTAGTAACTGGTCCATAATAATGGGATAGATGATGTGGAATGAGTTATATGTGCCATCAGGTGTTGTTGCTGTAATGATGTTCAGCTGAACAACTGCTAAGGATAATAAAGTCTGTCTCTGTGAAGTAGGGAATGGGAATATGGGGAAGTATGGCAGGTATAGTTGTAGAGGTGGTCCAGGTTGATAGATATAGAGGACAGCCTACAGGGGTTGTATGTGACACGTGGTGGGTAAACACCCTGGATGGCATGTGTGGTCTATGATGTGGAAGTTCCATGGGCCCCACTATGGACACAATGGGAACAAGCCTCCCACCCACTGCTACTCACGACAGCAGTCCACGTCCCGAAGGTGCCTGGCCTGAAGGCTGAGCAGGAGGAGCTTGTGGACTTTGTGAATGTGTACTGGGTGCCTCAAGGTGATGTAGCACAACCCACATGTGTCTGAAGGTAGTGCTGGACCAGTACATGAGGATCCCCCTGAGTGGGTCCCACATGTGATGTGGCCTGGTAACATGGGCAGATGAGTTTAGAGAGGTGGTTCTGATGGCAAATATTCCCTAAACATGCCATTGTGTTACTGTTATAGAACATATGTGGGTAGTAATAGTCTACACAATCCTAGAACATGTCCAACAGCATGCATAGATATCCCCAATAACACAGAATGTCAGATGTGCAGCAATCACATGGCAAGCATACCACAGGCATATATGGAACCATAGTAGCCCTGACAATGGCATGCAGGTGAATAGTCTGTAACAAGCCAGCAATTATAGTGTTCACACAGGGAACATGGCTACAAACACATAGCACAAAGTGTGGTACAATACAATATCTGTCCCACTGGTAGGTAAGATGCAGCCATACCTACTGTGTTGTGTGTACAGTCTGTTGTCACTGATATGGTGGGGGGGGTGACAGAGATGTGTATTAAGAACTGTGGTAACCTTGCTGTATGATTTGCTCAGATCTGTTTCCATCTTTATGTCTTTCAGGTAAGATGTCACATGGATGGCTCCCAGCTTCCTCAGCTGCTGAGAATGAAATAGTGATAAACCACTTAATCCAACACTACCCTGTCCTGTTTGGCTGGGCCGCTCATGAGCAGCAGGAGCAGACCGCCCTGTGGAATGACCTAGTCCACAGGGTCAATGATGTCGGACTGCACAACCGCAGTTATGAGAAGGTCCAGCATCATTGTTCTGATCTGCTTTGCAATGCCCGTCGGCGTGCTGCTGCAGTCCAGGGGATCACCTCACAACAGAGGGGGGGCATGCCATCCATCCCCCCTGACATGTGTTGAGGAGCTCCTCACCAGCCTCGTGGCACCTGCCCGTCCGCATAGCCAACAACTGCCGGACACCATTGTGGAGGTGATTGCTAAGCACACGGCTGGGGATCATGCAGGTAAGGCCACAGGGCACATCAGTAGACCACTGTTGTGTATGTATCCATATCTGTATAGGTAGAACATGCATATCTGTCATGTCATAGATATAGTTTATTGCTGTATAGTAGTGATAAACAGATGTACATACGTGGTAGTATTGTGGACATGTACTGTTGATGTCTTGTAATGCTGCACCCACCCTGTAGCAATGCCACAGGTGTGGCCACTGACTTCACATCTCTCACCCTCTTATGTATGTCCCTCCAGTACACCACCAAGGCAGCAGCCTGTAGCTGGTGAGTATGGTTTATGTTGATGCTTACCAATACACCGGGCATGTAATGGCTATGGTATATTCCATACACACATCTAACACACCTACCCAGAATGTATGCTGTACATGTGCAAGTATTGTTGCTGTTAAATGCATGGCATCACAGTGGTGACCATGATGGGGTATTGGAAAGGAATGTCAGACACCTGCAAGATAACTAACATCCTGTCATTGCAGAACGTGTCCACAGGGAGTAAGATAATGGTGGTAGAGATGGCCTACAGTAGGGACATGTGTGAAACATCACCCGTATTCAGTGTAACAACAATGTATATACCAGCAGTACAATGGCAACTGTTACAGAGTTACACTATGGCATAATGTATTACTGTGGTCTACATTATCAGCTGGGACTAGGATGTAATATATGTTGTTCAGTGTATGGGACACTGCAAACTGACACACATGTGTAGGCCTTACTTGTCAAGCATCTGCAAACAGGCTGAAGGTGGGAAGGGGGTGTCAGCATGACTCACCAGTGCACTGCATCAGGGATCCTAAGGATGCTAAGAATGGCTGTATCTGCACACAGTCAGGTTCAGGAACTGTGGCAGATGTAACCCTACCCCCACAGCAATAATGACAGCAGTGTGTGAACACGAAGGGATGGGCACATGAGTAGATCTTGCAATCATGCAAATCTGAGGGACATGTGTAGGGCAGACTGAACATGCATTGGCAAATGCAGATGGCCCATGCTAGTATACCCCTGCCAGGAGTAGTAACTGCTGTAATACACATAGTAATAGGTGCAACAAACTGTCATGATAAGGGTGAGCACACATTATGCACACATGGAGTGTATGCGTCGTGGTTAGCATCCACACACCTAACACATTCTGTAGACACTGCATGTGAATGTTCAGGACATATATCACATATTGGGCTCATGTACTGTTAATATATGTGGTGATGTGGTCCCATGGCAGATCAAGGAAGGGTGCATCATATCAATAAGGGTGTGTACACTCCCCATAGCCACGGTATGCTCGGACGGTTGTCAATGTAATAGTATTGCATTAGTCATACATGGTCCGCTGATGCTGAGATCTGTAAACCAGACATCAGGCATTCACAAATTACATCTGTCCACATATCATCTTGGGTATGTGTTGCTGAAAAACATAGGGGCTGTGAGCATTAAAGGTGACATAACTGACAGAGTACTACACATTCAGCAATGGGTTGTACACCTGTGAGATTTGATGCACAGTACATGGCAGGGTGCAGAACAGGTGCACAGCAATACTGTGTACATTGTTGCAGTGATATCCAGTGGATGGGGCATCTCCTACTAACACATCACATGCATCACACACATGTATACTGCTACTAGCATGGATTGACTATAGCTGCACTGCATGCTGTTGTGTACCAATTCTTCAAAAGGGCCTAACAGAAACAGATGCTTGGTGCCAGAGCCATGGGCTCAAGCTTAATGCCAAGAAATGTATAGTTATCCTCTTTGGGAAAAAACATGTACCCATGAATTACCACATAGGTGGCAGTACACTAAACACTGAAAGTGTGATGAGAGACTTAGGGACACAGATGGACAGTGGTCTCACCTTTGATAACCACATCACCACAACAGTCAGGAAATCCTTCTATGTGGAACACCTCATCACTAAGGGCTTTTCATCCAGAAAAAAGGAGGTCATTCTCCCACTGTACTCATCCCTCATTAGACCCATTATAGAGTATAACTCCCCATTTGGTATGTGCCTCACAAGACATCTGCAACAGCTGGAAAGGCCACAGAAATACCTCACTAAAAGAATTACAAGCCTAAAGCAGATGCCCTATGCTGACCATCTAAAAAAAACTCCAGCTATACTTTGCGGCATATCGTCTACTCAGAGGTGATCTCTGCTTAACATACAAGGCCATGTCAAACCCAGAGCTGTTGGACATGCTCCATTTAAAGAAATCCCAATCCCTCAGAGCCACACGCTCCAGGGATCTAAACCTTGTCATCACAATGAACAAAACATGCTGTAGGGTTAGGTTCCTGTCCCAGAGACTCCCCATACTCTGAAATAGACTGCCCATACATGTCAAGCAGAGCGCCTCATTGGCCCTCTTCAAAAGGAACCTTGACAATTGGATGGGAGATAGGAAATTCACCTCAGGGATCAAGTCAGTTGCCCTGCTAGACAGGGATCTAGGGAAGTAAATATTGTGGGAAGAAATATCCAGGGAATTGTTATGGCTAGGCTTGTATAGGCCCTAGGGCTGTCAGCCTAGTACCAACCTATGAATGTATAAACCTATATGTTATGCATGTTGACAGATGGGCAAAAGGAGGACTGTGTGTACTATAATTGTGCAACCTCACCTGTGTGTGTGTGTGTGTGTGTGTGTGTGTGTGTGTGTGTGTGTGTGTGTGTGTGTGTGTGTGTGTGTGTGTGTGTGTGTGTGTGTGTGTGTGTGTGTGTGTGTGTGTGTGTGTGTGTGTGTGTGTGTGTGTGTGTGTGCGTGTGTGTGTGTCTGTGAGTGGTTATTTTGTCTGTAGGGTCACTCTGATGAAGTGGAGGGAGGTTGATGCATGTAGGATGCGTGTGTGCATGTGTGTGTGTGTGCATTTGTGTGGTTGTCCATGTATGCACATGTGTGATTGTGGGGCTGTTGATACAGCAGTACTTCCCTTTGGGATCATGTAGTACATGGACATGGACTGACACATGTCACACCAGGAATACTTGTCATGTATGTAATCACAGGACCAGTGATAGTATAATAAGGTCTGTAGCATGGATCATGCATTGGGAGGGAAGGTAGACACCAGGCATACCCTTAATATCTTATTCAAAAGAGAGGTGACTGACAACCCACATATGCAGCACTACAAATGCATTGAGGAATTACTAGACAACACCAAGGAATGTATCCATATATTACAGTTGTCACAAGATAGGTTCATTGAGCAGCATATCTGGCATGTACTGGGCAATACTTACACATGACACTCCAATGCGTGATATTATGGAGTGAACATAGTAGCCCCTCACATATAGGGGCCATGTTCATGCTGTCCAGACATACACAGGGTGAACACTGAATGACAGCAGTGAGACCATGTAAAACCACTCCACTCAGGTCAGGGAGGTAATGGAGTAACAGGTCTTGTGTTGTGATCACTTGTCTAGGCATTTAGAGGAATGATACGTTAATGAGTGGCATTAATGGGTGCATGTTACCAAGTGTTATGCAGGATGGAGAATGCATCGGAATAAATGTGGGAGTGTCTGTAAAGTCATGGACAGGTAGGCATTACTGTGGTGTGTGTGTGTGTGTGTGTGTGTGTGTGTGTGTGTGTGTGTGTGTGTGTGTGTGTGTGTGTGTATACTGTCATGGAATGATGTACAGGTCTTAAAGTGCATTTATTGTTTTCCCCCCACATGTGGCGAGGTGGGTCAGGGTCCCTCCTGCATGCAATCTGATGTTGGTGTCCATACAAACACCAAAGATTATGACAGTGCTGTTGAGGCACAGGTGGGGTTGTCAGGGGCTGAAACAGCTCCATCATTTGACATCCCCCTTTTAGCCACCCCAACCCTGCACACAGTTTCAGTGCCTATACATACCCCATCACCAGTGGCCATAGCGGACAGACAGCTGACATTTGGTGGCAGTGCACAGGAGAGTGTGATAACCATGCCTACTGTGTCTGGTCACAGCAGACATAGCCAGATGTCCAGCAGGGCACCACATAAGCAGATGTCCCATGGTGCTCGTTGTAGGACCACTGGTCATCATGCCCCTGGCAGACATGCCACAACTGGTACCACCAGGAGCATGTTTCAGACTGTCATGGCGGCGCAAGCACTTATGGAACATTACACCAGACAGGGCCTGAGGCTGCAGAGGACTGCTCTCACATCTGCAAGTGACACCTTCCGTGAACTGTTTGGTGCCTCCTTGCTTATCCCGAGCTCATGGATAGAAGGTCTGGTGAGATGATGGCCCTCATCGACCGTGGTTTGTTCATGCTTGAACATGTGGTGGGAGTGTGACGACAGCCGTGTGGATGTAGGCCAGCAACACAAACAGCTGGCAGTCAACGTGGACATGCTAGGACACCAAGGGGCTCCCGTAGTGGCAGTACCAGCCCTGGCACTGCAGGGGAGCTCTGTCTACACCACAGCAGGCCATGAGCACATGGTCCTGCCCAGTCCCAGGAGGGACCTGGTACCAGCAGACATCTGCCATCATCAGTGGAGAGTAGCACATCGAGGCCTGTACCTGGACGTGCCCATAGAACCCCTGGCAGGCACAGTCCATGTGTCTGTGGCTGGAGGCAGTGAACTGCACACCCTGCCAAGTATGGTCTGCAGCTGTCCATAAACACCTGTGTAGGGTAGCCACATGGCAGAACTGTGTGCATGCATACCCACACACTATACAAATGCACCTAGGACAACCCCATACCTATACAAACCACATCACCATGCCCAGCTCACCTCATTACACCCCTCAACCACACACATGGTGTCAAATGTATGGCCCACCCTTGGCCTCTGGCAAATCAACAACACACCCTGTGCATATGATGATACCTGTGCCACATCCCTGTCATCCATAACATCGATGCAGGGACAGCTAATATGGTTCTGATGCACAAGGTGACTGTACTACAGTGTACCAAAGTACTGCGGTGTAACATGTTATCAGGAGTAAAGTTTAATGCATATATGGCAGATAGTGTAGCCGTCCAGCAATGAAGCATTATAGCTGTTAGTAACACTGCTTGATTGTAATCTCCATAATGTTATCCATTTGTGTTGTAGGTGTACATGTGTCAGCAGGAGGATGGTCTGCAGTCATATTCCACAAGGGGTATGGCACTGTGGTGACACCATGACTGTGACATATCTGGGATACAGTTGAACACATGTCACAAGTTTGTATAACAGTTATTGCCTGTAACGTTTCTGATGAAGTCTCATACTAGGGATGAAAGCACTAAAATGATCAATAAAAAGTTTTTTTAATGGTTTACATGGTTGACGTGCCTTGGATTTCCTAGCAGAGTTCAATATTTGTTGTTTTCGTTTATGTATATACATCTGTATAGTGCATCATATACATGGCCATGTGTAGATCTCTTTGTGTGTGTGTATACATATATATATATGTATATATATATATATATATATATATATATATATATATATATATATATATATATATATATACATATATATATATATATATATATATAAGCACTGCGGTGGTGGTGCTGTGGTAGCATTGTCGCTTCACAGTAAGACGTTGTCCTGTTCGATTCTCAGCGAGTGCGTCTTCTGTGTCGAGACATGTATAAATGGGCATACCTTTGTTGAAGGTTGTGCGTCAGGGCCGGCAACTCGGCATGTAAACATCTACTGCCACTCATTAGAAGACTGGAGTTCCGCTGTGGTGACCCCTAACCGAGAAAATCTGAAAGACACAACATATATATATATATATATATATATATATATATATATATATATATGTATAGAAAGATATAGGGATATATATATAGCTATATATGTATGCACATCCTATGTGGACAGATATGCCTATTTATGTAGATATCTATAACTATATGTGCATGCATATCTATTCTGATATACCTTTTACTGTCAATATATATGTAGATATCCATAAGTATATGTTTATATGTATCTATATATGTGTAGACATATATTGCTGTGTATATGTTTATATTTAAGTGTTTGTATATATATATATATATATATATATATATGTACACATATATATATATATATATATATATATATATATATATATATATATATATATAGGTTCATATTAGGCTATCTGCCCTGGGGCATTTATAAGCCTAGCCCAAGTGTGTTTGGCTTTCGCCACCCTTTGATTTGAGTTTACTGTGCCCTTTTTAAGGTTAATTTACTGTGCCTCTGTCTAGTAGTGACACAGAAGTAATCCCCGGGGTAAACCTACGATCCCCCATCCACTCATCAAGATTCCTCTTGAAGAGTGTCAGCGAGGGGCTCTGCCTAACATGGACTGGGATTCTAGTCCAGAGCAAAGGGAGCCTCTAGGTTATGAATCTGTTCCTCCAGCATGTTCTATTTATTTCTGTGCTGAGGTTCAAGTCCCTCGAGTGCATGGCTCTAAGGGATTTGGATTTTCTGAAGTGGAGCATGTCCATTAATTCAGGGATGGACATAGCTTTATATGTCAGGCATAGATCGCCTCGAAGTAGGCGGTATGCAACTGAGTAGAGCTGGAG
Organism: Protopterus annectens; assembly: GCF_019279795.1. NCBI lineage: Eukaryota > Metazoa > Chordata > Ceratodontiformes > Protopteridae > Protopterus > Protopterus annectens. Next base: position 462,862,039 of record NC_056737.1, on the reverse strand, counting down.
TTTTTTTTTAACCGAGCAGCATATGGCATCTGTTTGAGTCCCTTGATCCTCTTTCAGCGGTACTTTTGGGGTCTTTCTAGTTGCTGCAGGTGTCGGGTAAGGTACATCCCAAAAGGGGCATTGTATTCTATTATGGGCCTGATGAGGGATGAATAAAGGGGCACAATGACTTCCCTTGATCTAGATGTGAATCCCTTCATGATAAGGTGGGCTATGTAGAAGGTCTTTCTAACCACTTTGGCAATGTGATTGTCAAAGGAGAGATTACTATCAACTTGGGTCCCCAGGTCCCTAATTACTTCCTCTGTACTTAATGGGTTACCACCTATGTGGTAATTTGTGGGCACTTTGTTTTTGCCAAAGGGTATGACTATACACTTTTTGGCATTTAGCTTTAGACCATGGCTCTGGCACCAGTTATCCGTCTCTGTGAGACCTTTTTGAAGGATGCTCCTGTCAGCTGGAGAGTCAATTATGGCTCCCAGTTTGCAGTCATCTGCGAACTTAGTCAGCCACAGTCCTCCCATGTTAGCCTGTACCTCGGAAAAATATATACCGAACAAAAGAGGTCCCAGGACTGAGCCTTGTGGGACACCACTTGTAACTGGTTTAGAGTCTGACATGGCTCCAGCAACTCTGACTCTGTGGGTTCTGTCTTTGAGCCAGTTTGCAACCCATCTTGTGACATAGGGGTTTATATTTAAGCTGGATGGCTTATCTATGATGCCCGAGTGGGGTATTGTGTCAAAAGCCTTCGTGAGGTCCAGATAGGCTGTGTGGACTACCTTCCCCTCATCTATGGCCTTGGTGACTGTTTCAAAGAAGTCGACCAGGTTCAAGAGGCAGGATCTGCCCGTAACAAAGCTAAATTGGGTAGGATCTAGTGTCTGTAAGTCCCCAATGTCTTTGATTATGAGTTCCATGATGATCCTCTCCATAGCCTTGCAGACTAGGCTAGTCAGGCTTATGGGGCAATAGTTTCCAGGGTCCGTCGAGGCACCACCTTTGTGGAGAGGGACCACTGTTGCTGTACGCCATTCTTTGGGTACATATCCTGTAGTAAGGCTGAGATTGTACAGCAGTTTTACTAGAGGGTTTAGTTCCTCTTGGAGTTCATGTAGGACGCAACCTGGGACACCGTCTGGTCCCATTGAAGCAGTGTTTTTTGCTTTGGAGAGGGCGGCTTCCACCTGAGCATCTGAGATGTTAGGGAGGCTGCACTCTGCTGGGATAGATATTTGCTCTTTTGGGGTGGAGGGGGGGAGAAGTTTGCACTAAACCTGTCTGCCAGGATGTTGGAAATGTCTGTGGGTTCAGTGTATTTTTTGTCATTTAGAATCAACTCTGAGCATATCTGAGAGTTGCATCCCTGGTTCCTAACATAGCTAAAAAAAGCCTTGTGATTGTCTTTAGTGTCCTGTGCAATTTTTCCCTTGAAGCTGGCCTTGGAGGATTTTATGAGGGATCGTAATTTTTTGCTAGTACTGCTCAGAGATGTCTTCCCTTTCAGGGATTTTGCTCTATCATGTAGTAGCTTCCTCCTTCTGTTGTACAGCTTATTTATGGCTGGGGTCCACCAGACTGGACGCCTGCCTTTGGACGATTGGGTCTTGGTTTTGTTTGGGATAGCATGATCCATGCATTCCTGGAGGTGTCCATAGAATGCGTTTATATAGGATTCTGCAGTTTGAGCCATAGTTTCCACTAGCCCGGGGGCCTTGAAGAATTCCACCTCGGTTTTGAGAAGTGTGAAGTTCTCTTTTAAGAAGTTTTTCACTGTGGTTTTCTGGGCTGGGGGTGGGGTCGGATTGTGGATATCGAGTGAGATTAATTTATGGTCTGATCTTACCAATGAGGGGCTTACTTCTGGTAAGGAGCATAGAGTCCCCATGTTGGTAATGATCAGGTCGAGTATGTTTTCCCCTCTTGTGGGAATGGTGACTAGTTGTTCCATAGCATTTGAGTTTATAAATTCAAGGAACCTTTGGGCTAGGGTGTTGGGGCTTGAGTAATGCTCCCAGTCTATGTTTGGGTAGTTGAAGTCACCCAATATAATGGTGTTTGGAGAGATCTTCATGTTCTCCAATGTCTTCAGGAAAGCCAAGTGGGATTCCTGATTTTGAGAGGGTGGTCTGTAGCATGCTATAAACTGAAAAGCAGTTTTGCCCACTGTTAGTTGCACATGGATGGTCTCCAATGCTTCGTGCAATGCCACTAACCTGGAGGTGCGGGTATCCTTGATAAAGATGGATATTCCCCCCTCCTTTTATGGTTCGGTCCGAGATTTGGGGCCGAAAAGCATGATATGAGGTATAACCTGGTAGTGCTGGAGTGCTCTCTGGATCCTTGAACCAGGTTTCTGTCACTGCACAGATATCAATGTTTTCCATACTGAGGAGAGCTTCGAGTGCATGCATCTTCAGGTTTAGACTTCTGGCATTTAGCAGCATTACCCTTAGTTTCTTGTTCATTGTGTTGCCTATGGAGGTGGGTTTGTCTTTTGAGCTTTGCCTAAAAAAGGCACTATGGGGGTGGCAAGAGCCTTTGCCAATATCTGAAAGCCCAGGGGTGACAGGTGTAAGCTGTCCCTAGCAAAGCAATGTGGCTTGTCGAGCATGTCATCCCAGGCTGACAGACACTGGATCCCCTTTGAATGACACAAAAATTTTAGCCAATTGTTAAAATCGATCATTTTGTCTTTATATTGCGGCATCATTCTAGGTGAGGGCAAGATGCTGCTCAAGGTCAGGGTCATACCAGCCTGGGCTACATGATCAGAGAGCTCCTCTATGTCTCTTTTCATGTAGTCAAGGGAGGTACGTCTCAGGTCATTCACACCAGCATGTACTATGACTGAGTCATATGTGTACTTGCTTTGGAGTGACCTGAGTGCATGCATTATGTGGCGGATCCTAGCGCCCGACAGGCAGCTCACTGTGACCTTCTCTTTGTTCAGCCTGGTGAGCGGAACTTCAGTGTGTCTGACTATAGAATCACCTATTAATCAGGTGTGTTATTCAGCCTTAAGGGCTGTGACTGTTTGGCACACTGACTTTGTGAGCTATGTGTTGCACATGTTTTGTTTTGGGGTAGAGTTTGCTTGGATGTCTGCTTTGGAGGTCTCTGCTGCTTAGGCAGATTTTTGTTTAGAGCCTCCGGGTATGTTTTTGTGTGTTTATGTGTTTGGTTTGCTGTTGTGGTAGGACTATGTGAGACTGGATTTGTGTTGTGTGGGGTTACCTTCTCCTCCTGACTGGTTACACCAGTTCTGAGTTGAGAGAGCTCAGCCTCCAGTTTGGCTATATGGTTGCATCTCTCACATATATTTGAACCTGTTTGGAGGAGGAGAGGGTTGTCCGTGTACATGAGACAGTTGTAACATTGCCTCAAGATTCCCAGATTCACCAGCTGGACAGGAGAAGAAACCATTAACTGACCTTTGGACATGCTAGAGTAGTATAGGGAACTCCTTTATCACTGAATTAAAAAGGACCAATAGGGGACAAGGTAATCGTAGAGAGTATATGGGGATGTAGTTCTTTTAGTTTATTAGTGCTAAATTGTAAGATTGCTTATTTGTGCAAGTGCAGGGCCTTAGATTGAGAATAGGGTGTTTAATTTGAGAGATAGAGCAGTTCTAAGGGAAAAAGTGAAGAGCAGACCTTGTGGAGCCGGGAAAAGTTTAAACCCGATTAAGCGGCGCTGCCCGATGTTGCACTATGCTCACAATCGCGCAAAGCCACGTTAAAGCGGGTTTTTATGCAGGGAACTTCAAAGAGCTAGAAATGGCCCAAAGCGGCCAATTACTACAAGATTCTTGTGCTTGAGGTCACTCCTTCAGGGACAGATAGGCTGCTCAAGGCTCCTACTCCCACTGGTGAGCAAAGAAACTTCCTTCTATCCAAGTAAGGAAATGGGCAACACAGGAACTATTCAAAAGTCCAGAATACAGCAAAGCCTGTATAAGGGACTATTCTAGGTTAGGAAAGGTGGGAAACAAGGATATTTTTTCTTTTTTTTTCTTTTTCAGGAAAACAGCAGGAGAATTACAGTAAACTTAAAGCACAGGCTAGCACACACACACACACACACACACACACACACACACACATATATATATATATATATATATATATATATATATATATATATATATATATATATATATCCATCTATGTATGTCAATATGTATATGTGTATATATCTATATAGATATATGGATAATTATATGCACATATATATCCACCATATATCCAGAACATGGAGTGGAGTCCTACCTCAGCCCCAATAGTCCCAACCTCATAGTGTAAGGGGATGTCAGGTATGTATTGTATATGTAGACTGTTGCTACTGTAATAGGGGTTGTCTTAACAGACATGTTGTGTGTGGGAGGTCACACCTGCTTTTAACATGTGCACCATTGTCTCTTGACAGACATCCTAAGGACATCATAGTACAGTACCACTGCTAGCACAGTAATGATCCTGTGGACTACAGCAGAGATATGGCCAATAAATGTGGACAGCCTGACACACTCTGGTCAGTCCAGAGGTATACATAGAACCCCTTAGTGCAAGACACATGGACCAAGCCTGACAATGTGGATGTTAACAGCCATGTAGATGGGTATATCATGTAAATACTGAAATACATATGCCCACATAGGTTATGTGTTCAAACCCTCCTGTTTGTCCTGACACATAATGATCACTGGTGCAGGGGTCACATGGCCACATACTACCCACTAGTTAGTGACATACATCTGTACAGCATCCCACTGCATTGACAGTAATAGATGACAGTTATGGTGGCCCAGCAGCAGTACATCTGGCAAATATCTGGACATAACATCACAATGGGTAAGTACACTAAGCTGATACGCATGTAACAGAACACTGTGCAAACTACAGATAGACTTCCACAACAGTGGCCTACATTTCTTATGGGGGATTACACATGTACCTGCAAATATAGCAGGTTCTACAGGCATGTCACATCACAGAGTAACAGACACCTGTGTGAAAGTGCATACCCACAACCAATGTGAACACAGCCGCAGCCACATATGGTAAGCTAGCTTAATATTACAGTATATGGACTGTCTGATCAACACCATCATCATATGTGCCACTCACACACTAACCCTACATATACTGGACCACTACACAGTGTGGTCCGATGCCTGTCTGTGGTATGGGACATGTGTATGTTTGGCCCTACAAACATGTAAGGCAATAGGGTACCATACACTGGAGCAGCATGTAACATCAGATAGAACAGGGCCAGGAACAATGACATCTACCACAGTCTGTACACAGGCCATGGTACATATTTGCAATACACAGACTGTCAACAATCACCATAAGTACACATACCTCAGTACTGTACACACAACCACAGAATGTCCAGGTTATGTCCTCAGATATAACCCCTACTATACATAACATGTGTAGCAGTCTGATATCTCACTGGTTTGTTATCAGATATGATGTCAATAAATAATGGTGTATAGGACATATGCACCTCTTACTGCATGACATATGTACAAAGGTTGTCAGAGTTGCGGCTGGAGGCACAAACACAGGGCTAATATTGACAGGTTGCTGTGATAACCTCATACATTTATTGTTGTAACAGGGTTTGTTGTGACATATGTCCTATAAGGGATATGAAGTCAGTAACTCTCATGGCTGTCACCATGTACTGACTCCAATCCCCACACTATGCTTTTGCAGTTCTCAGATAGGTGTTCTGTGAGTAACACAAGAAATAAAAGGCACCACACTCTGCCCAGTCTGCAGATGACTCTACAGATGGGGTTTTCCTCAAAAACGTAGCACTGTCATGACAGGTATTAAAACATGCAGACCAGCCATATCCACACACACCCTGTTAAACCGACATTACTCCAAATGCAGGATAGCAACACTTACATTCTGTAGTCATGTCAGGCACATCCCCCTCATGTGTGTTGGCCTGTTTCCACAGTGTATGTTGTTAGAGGTAAATTCCATATCCATCTGTGATGCTGTTTGCCAAACACCAGATCTAGGTCCTGCTCACAGTGAATGAAAAAGCTCAACACCTACATGATGTTCCTAGATATTGGAGTGTGTTTCAATGCAATTGGCTATGGGAATGTTACCACAGCTGATCCACATGCAATCAGCTAGAGGAGGGCTGCAATTCATGCCAAGACCATCAGCTGATCATAAGCATCACTTACAAAACACAAGCTGCTGCCTAAGCAAAGCAGGTGTAGTTTTCCACATCCACCAGAGAGGGAGTTAGAGAGACAGACAGAGTAAGTCAGGGAGGGGATGAGAGAGTAAAACATACGCATGTTTGTGCCACACACCTACCGGTACAGGGTTTCAAACCCCTAACTGACTATGTATTGCTATCACATGTCTATGCAGTTATTGCATGCACCACATAGCTTTCAAGTGGATCAGCTGATCAAACATATATGTGATGGTGAGTGACATCTGCAACAGTGATATGGTAGCGATACGGTAGGTGTAGTACACGTGCCTGTCCACATAAACAGGTGTCAGCGTCAACACGGCCGCACTCTCTCAGGGACTCACACACATTGACACACTTGGCAGGGTCAGGAATAGACTTCCTAACTAGTTAGTTTGCCACAATACAATAATGTGCAGGTATCACATGCACCACAGGGGTTATCCGGAGGTTATATGGGCAAAGGCAAAGCAAACTATTGTGTGGCCATTGCTGTGCAATGCTTGCCATGTATGTGTTCTTTAGTCCATGACATGGATGCTGTCTGGGATGTGCACACATCCCACATGCATGTACAGTGACATGTGGAACTGTACCTGGGGTGTCTGGCCCATGTTGTGTACACATATTGTCATCAGCAGATGTGCCAGTCCTGGCCTCATGTTGTGAGAAATGGTAATGGACAGCAGATTGACCCTGCACCTACATTGATAGCATCATACAGGTATTCCCTGGTGTCAGTGGCATCTGTCCGTACAGGGCATGTGTTTAAGGCATGATATGTCCTTTGTGAGTCACATTTGATGGCACCACAGGTATTGCAGGCATCCAGTGGGGAACATTGGGAAGACATACTGTCTGCATGTACGTGCCTATTGTACTGAAGGACATGGTGCCATGCCCTCTGTAGTCCACTGCAATCACTCCATGGTTACTATCTGTGGACAATATGCAGGGTACTGCCAACATAGCGGTTGTTGCCTAGGCAAGTGTGCTTGTGTATGAGACGTGGGTTGAGAGTGTTCTCTGGGTAATACAAAGATTGCTGACTTTGTTGGCCAGGCCTTGATGTCACATATAGGGGTATGGATTAGCACCCCAGCCTCTCATGTATTTCACATCTGTTATCCTTGTAAGGTGGACATTGTGACATATAATAGGGCCACCATATACGAAATTTGCAAAACCCACTCCACAATGAGTCCAGCTGTTACACACTCACAGCCACCTTCACACAGGATATGAATGACAAGCACAGAGACTCACACACACACACACACACACACACACACACACACACACACACACACACACACACACACACACACACAGACACACCATGTCTGGGATTATAACTCCTACCTAACTAGTTTATTACATTACAGAATTACACAGTTATAGGATGCACCACGGAGATTACTAGGGTACTCTTTCCCCAAAGGTGTATTTCACAGTGACTGACATCAGCAGGCTTGCCAACGCAGGGCATTTGAATTGTAGTGAGTGTGACTAGCCTAAAACGCATTGCTCCCTACACAGACAAAGGAACACATGCTCACACATCCACACTTGCCATGGGTGGTAATAGAACCCCTACCAAAGTACTATATCACACTACAGCATTACGTTGTTATAGGATGCACCCCAGAGATTACTGGGCTACTCCTTTCCCAAAGGTGTATTTCACAGAGAATGACATCAGCAGACTTGCCAAAATAGGGTATTTGAATTGTTGTGAGTGTGACCAAAGTAGGGCATTTGAATTGTCATGACTGTGACTAGCCTAAAAAGCATAGTTCCCTACACAGACAGAGACACACACACATGTTCTATGTCTGCAACTAGAACTCCTACCTAACTAATTTATCACACTACAGCATTACACAATTATAGGACGTGCCACAGAGATTACTTGGCTACTCTTTTCCCAAAGGTGTATTTCACAGTAACTGACATCAACAGGCTTGCCAAAGCAGGGCATTTGAATTGTAGTGAGTGTGACTAGCCTAAAAAGCATTGCTCCCTACACAGACAAAGGAACACACACACAAACATCCACACTTGCCATGTGTGGGAATAGAACCCCTACCAAAGTGCTATATCACACTACAGAATTTTGCTATTATAGGACATACCATGGTGATTACTGGGTTACTCCTTTCCCAAAGGTGTATTTCACAGTAAATGACATCAGCAGGCTTGCCAAAGTAGGGCATTTGAATTGTTGTGAGTGTGACTAGCCTAAAAAGCATTGCTCCCTACACAGAGACACACAAACACACTTACCATGTCTGGGATTAGAACTCCTACCTAACTAATTTATCACACTACAGCATTACACAGTTATAGGACATGCCACAGAGATTACTGGCCTACTCTGTTCCCAAAGGTATATTTCAAAGTGAATGACATCAGCAGCCTAGTTTATCACACTACAGCATAATGCAGTTATAGGACATGTCATGGAGATTACTGGCCTTCTCCTTTCCCAAAGGTGTATTTTAAAGTGAATGACATCAGCAGCATTGGCAAAGTAGGGCATTTGAATTTTCGCAAGTGTGACTAGCCTAAAACGCATTTCTCCCTCCACAGAGACACACAAACACACACACACACACACACACAGTTGCCATGTCTGTGATTAGAACTCCTATCTAACTAGTTTATCACACTACAGCATTACACAGTTATAGAACATGCCACGGAGATTACTGGGCTACGCCTTTCCCATAGGTGTATTCCAAAGTGAAAGACATCAGCAGGCTTGTCATAGTAGGGCTATGGGGTGGGCAGTGTGTGTGCATGGGCCATAACCCATTCATCTAGAGGTAGACACACCACACTCAGGCACACACAGGTTTATATTCTGCAGGTATGTGTATACAATTGCTAGATGACTACTGCCTTGTACAGTCATGTTGCACAGCTACCAGTTGCACTACAGAGTCTGTAATATTGAGGGATATCAGTGGTTAATTTCTACAGTGAGTGACACTTACACATCATGTGGTTGCAGCCATTTGGCTGTGTGCTGGGTCGGACAGGCCTCATGATGGAAGGTTCTTTGCCACTGTCACTCTCTTCCACACATCTATGTATGTGTATTTTTGGCATATTATAGTGTGTTGTCCTTGGATATATGTGTGTATTCCTATCCAATGTGTGTGCAAAGCATGACTGGTGCATGCTGAGGAGTGTATGCACTAACATCTGCAACTGTCAGATATGTATGGTCCACTGTTGCTGGCAGACATGGGCTTCATTTGTTTATGTGTGTGAGCATGCCCAGTATGACCTTTCAGTATGTTGTTGTCTGACATTGAATTCATTTCACTAAGTGTGTGAGCATGCCCAGCATGCCCTTCTGTATTGAATTTGTGGATCCATTCCAGGTAGTTTGTACTCCAGTGCAGACCTTTGTGTTCTACACCTACAGCTAGCAAACTGTTTCTGCAGGACATCTGTAGATCAGTTGGCAATATGGGATCAAACTGTGCAAGAGATAGTGTGTACTGTAGGTGATTGTGTCTGTGCTGCTTCTGCTACATGGTAGTGGTGTTAGCAGAGATATTCAGACATGAGTACTGTTATTCACTGTGATGTTTTATGTCCTCAAGTACTGTCAGGTGGACATTTCTGCTCACAGTGATGTCCTGGGGAACACAGGGTGAATGCAGCTGTGTCCAGTATTGTGGTCACATGCCTACATATTCATGGTAAGTTATGCCATTCTGGAGGGGGAGCTGCAGACATTTGCTGCTGGGTTTGTATATCCAGTTCAGCACTTTGCTATAGTGCTGGCAGGCTAGCAGAGGATCCCATACTTGTACATCCATCGACATGACAGTATGGCCTTATCTTGCTGTGGCAATACCTCACTGCTGTACAAATTCACACAGGTTACACAGAGGCAGGGGTCATAAGTCCGGACATTACCCCTATTGTGGTGTATGGACAGGTTTGTAGCCACTCATATTTGTATTTGCAGCCAGGGATAGTATGTGCAAATTGCTGTGTGTCGGACCTTGCACATTCCATGCTGCCCATGCTCCCACCCCCCCCTGTATTATTCTATCCTCTTTCATACATTATGCATACATTCTCTGATACTTTCCCTATAGCTATCACCTCATCACAGCTGTGTTTTGGTGTTGGTCCACAGCTCATGCTGTGGAACATGGTGGACATGTTACTGTGGTATGCCAACTTGGCCTTGCATATGGCTTATGAGGAATGTGTTATGTTGTTGTTTGGGTGTCTATGATATAACATACATTGGCAGTACAGGTGAGATTCAGGCCTTTGGCAGAGGCCTGTAGGCCATTTGGTGGTGATGCAGGCCAGCTGTAACAGGCAATTGCATTCTGTCAGTCCTACAGTCCCAGACTGCTATACAGTATATTCCCCTGGGGTGACAGGGTAGGTGTGCTAGGTGTTCATGCCAATATCTTCTATCAGTCTTGATCAGGTGGTGTGGATGCTGGCAGGGTGCTACTTATTGCTAGGTACACACCTGCATGGGACACCTGCACTGCATGCTGCATTCTTTCTCCATTGTCATACACAGGTGGGGCTCATAATTTACCCATTCCCAACAGCAGGGATACGACCAGAGAGGTATCTGTGGGTGGTGTTTAGGTGAGCTGGGTGCATGTGTGCTATGGACACTACTTGCATCTGACTCACATATATGCATGGGGAATTCCAGTTATGCAGGCTTGTGCAGGGACATCAGCTGTTTCCCAATACATCAGTCCTATCACCTTTGTGATATGCAAGTGTTCGGCCAGACAACATCGGCATTCCCTACTACAAGGCAAGTTAATGTGATGCATACCTGTACGTACAATTCCAAGAGTGTGTCCATTTCACGGTTACACATTATGTACTGTATATCTGGGGTACTTTTCCCTGTGTACTGCTTGTATATCTAGCCCAACAGTCATGCCATGTCCAACTTTCAGAAGGTGACATATATTACCACCATACATTTACAATGGCTTACTGCTAACATGTGTTATACTGGGATGAATTGTCTTTGGCACTGCAGTTGTGAGGGCTTGGCCCTGTCATCGGCAATAGTGGGTAATGGCCACCGGGTCAAACCTCAACATGCATACATAAAGACCACTCTCACACATTATGAAACACACACCAACCTAAAACACATATACCTGCATATTGTACAAATGCTACAATCTATCCTGCTACCTTGGCCAGCTCAGGCCTGTCTGTGTAGGCCTGGAGGGAGGTTACCAATATGTATCATTCAGAGGCCTTAGCACAGCCTTTGTTTGTGTTTGTCTACACCTGTCCTGCTGGCTGAGACTGTTGTTGGGTATGTGAACGTCCCTGACTGGCATGTCTGTGTCATATGAACACACATGTGGCCCAGCACATTTCCTGCAGTGGGTTTCGTCACCATGTGTAGTACTGGCTACTATGGTGACACCAGTATTTGTTACACATCTCATGCTGCCACTATAGGTGTCTACTATCTGCTGGCATCCCATTCAGCCATCCAATTCACTTGCATGCTCACATCCATACCATAGATACAGGTAACAACACATACTACTCCATTCAGCAATTGGTAAGTGACTTACCTTGTGGATGTGCCAATACTGAGGATGGTGCTGGAGGGATGCCTATGTCAGATGCACATAGTACACTCCCTATACATGGTTGAGCACAGGTAGTGTCATGTTTGGCATCCCTTTTACTGTATGGGTCCCTCCTATGTCAGTGTATGTGCTATGCGTTGCCTCTTTGCCAAGGCCAGGGCATACTGGTCATTCCTCCTTCTGCCTACTGGGGCAGGCTCAGGTTGTTCCTCCTCCAAGTCACTCTGTGCAGGCCTTGGCAATGGTGGGGGGCTGTGTCGCCCTGCCCCGTGTTGTTCCTGCTGCAGCTGTTTCCGCAGGTTCATATTGTGTAGCATGGTATATATGATGACAATTTGAGTACATGCAGCTAGGGAGTACTGCAAGGCTCCACCAGATGTGTCCAGGCACCAGAACTGTGACTTGAGCATCCCAAACACATGCAACTCTGCATTACAACTCTGGTCTGTGCATGTGCCTCATTATAGAGTTCTTGTTCGGGTGTGTGTGCATTTCTGATGGGTGTCATCAGCCACGGCTCCAGTGCATAACCAGCATCCCCCACTAAGTGACCGTAAGGGATGTCCCCACTGGCAAATCTCTGGTACAGCTGCGTCAGATGCCAGGTGTTGGAATTGTGATAGCTTCCAGGGCAGCCAGCACACACATTTATTATAATGCCTGGGCATCGCACATGACCTGGAAGTTGATGGAGGGGAAGCCCTTGCGATTGATGTAGAGCCTACCCCGCTCACCAAGTGGTGTTTTAATGCATATGTGCATGCAGTCTATCGCACCCACTACCTCAGGGTATTCTGCCATTTGGTGGAAGAGATGCATATTGCTGGCCAACGCCTCACGGGTGTTGGGGAAATATACGTGCTCACCGGTATGTGCTGACATGGCATCCAGGAACTGGTGGAGTACCCTGGATGCTGATGCTTGTGAGATCCCCATGAAATCTCCAGTTGCCATTTGGAAGGTACCTGTAGCTAGTATTCTTAGACCAACACATACCTTGGTATCCACTGGCATGGGTTCCCCTCCGTTAGTTCTGTGTGTGAGGCGTGGCCAGCACAGCTCAATAATTTGCTGTAAGAGGTCCATCTCCACCCTATAGGGCTCCACTATCTCCAGCTCTTGTAGCCCCTGGTAGGTTACCCTGGGTCTGTACACTCTTCACCATTTCCTCACTGTGAGTTGGACAACAGCATTCGCATCCTCACCACCCTCAGCCTCTTCCACATGCTGATGTATGATAGCTATTGCAGTACCTATCATTTTGTTGTATTTGTTTGTTAAAATTCCCCTGCTTGTATACACCGGTGGTGTAAAGTATGTGGGAAAAACCAGAGGGGAAGGTGTTTGCATAATTTATAGTAGTGTACTGGGCTGGGCTGGTCTGCTGCCTGTGTAACTGGCTGATTCCGATACATTTCACCTGCCAGCTATGCTAGTTCTCCTAGATTACCTTCCTACTGCTGTTTTCCCTTCCCTTCCCATTGCCTTCTTGTTTAAGTCCGGGGGCACGCCGTGCAAACACAGTGCTCAAATGTGCACAGAGCCGCTATTTCCTGGTTTACTTTTTTTTTTCCTTTAAAACCTGGTGTGTGGCGCCCACACCAACTTAAGCAATGTTAAGAGTGCTAGGCAGCCTCAGACACACCCCCTTGCTTAGCTCTGCTAAGCTAAGGGCAAACCCGAGCCACAGGGCTCCAATCTGCTTATAGTATGCCTACCACACCCCCTATGATGTCAGCTAACTCCTAGGCTTGCACCAAGGTATTCCTGCTCTTACACTGTTGGGTGCTGACTAGCATGCAGGGAAAATCTGGGATTCAGTATCATTCCCTTCATTTGCATATGATTGCCTGCTGATGCATAGTTACAGGTCCGACACTGAGTCTCCTCCCTTAGCAACCACTATTCACTGGCCATGTTGTCTTCTACCTGCCATTGAGTATAATGGCAAAATAGTGATTTTGGTTAGAATGCTTATTTTACGGGTTTTATTTTTCGCCCGATCCCATTTGCACGCCGCTGCCCTATGCTTAAACAGCCGAGATCAGCTTAAAAAAAATAAAAGTTGATTTTTTTTTTATTGTTGCAATTGTTTTCCATGCCAATGGCCAGATATTTGGCCATTGGCATGCTTTCTACATAATATCCACCCTTAATTTGGAGCTGTCATGGCTCCATTTTGTAGTTTTCAGAAATGTACTCAGTTACTGGCTGAGTACATTTCTGCAGATTACACTAGACCTGCACGGCCGGCTGCCAGCTTCCTGGATCGCAAATTCACCTCATCTGCATGTATTTCACCTGCAAATGGGGTCATTTGCATACAGGGGCTGAGTCCGTGCAGGACTAGTGCAGGAGCGCACGTGCACGTCCCTACAGCTTATTCCTGGATCACATGGCAGACATATTGTCTGTTGGAGATCCTGCCAGGGCTTGCTGAATCCGGGGGAGTATCTTTTATTTTTTATTTTTATTTTACATTTGTTAACTGAGATGGTCCAACTGGACACAGGTCCATTTCCAGCGGAGGCTCAGGGAGAAAAGCTCCACAGTGAGATTACAATCAAACAAGATAGTACAAAGCACATATATCAACAATCAGTGAAGTAAAGTACAGAGATAAGAAGTCACATACAATCCTTTCTAGCAACAAATATTTTTAGAAACAAGTGAGATGAAATACAGGGATAAAAGTCACATGCAATCACACTTTTGATAGCAATGTATAAGATGGGATACAAAAAATAAATTCACATGGTAAAAACATTCATATTAGTCAACAGTGTGATACTTAACCGTAAAATGTTTATGGTAGATATGGTGGGAAGGACTGTCTATAGTATACTGAGGCTGTGAATTTTATGTAATGCATGGACATAGCCATTTATTCATAAGATGCGATTTGAGTGCGTTTCTGAAATGCATGTTAATGGGGTCAGAAGTAAGGGGGGGAGGTTGTTCCAGGATCGATCTATGGCATGGGAAAATAGTGCTTTCCCTGTGTTGTTATTGGCCTTAGAGATGCAGAGGAGTGATTTATCACTAGAGCAGAGAGGATGATTTGTTCTGTAGGGGGAGAGTAACCCACTTAGTGCTGGGGTTTTCTCGGGATATCTGACTATATTATAGGCAATGACTAAGTGATGGAAATTGAGTAGCTGGGGAAGTTCTAACCATTTTAGCCCCCTTAGAGATTCACAGTGATGGGTTCAGAAAGTGGAGTTATAAGCAAACCTGGCAGTTGTATTATAGCATGATTCCAGCCTGGCAAGATCATGTTTTTTGACTTGGGTGAGAATTGGTGTGGCATACATTAGGGTAGACAATAGATGAGTTTGGGCTAGAGTGAGTTGTGTCTGATGTGAGAGGAATTGTTTATACCTATACAGAGTTCCCATTTGTTTATGGACCTTTTTTAAAGTTTGTGAGAGATGGACATCAAAGAGGAGGTTATTTTCGATTTTTACACCAAGGAGTTTGGTGTGTTCGGAAGGAGATATGATGGTGCCATTTTTGGATAAGAATGTAAGGGATAGAGGGGTAGCTATAGATTTGTTGGGGGTGAAAAGTAATAATTTGGTCTTGTTGGGGTTTAGCATTAGTTGAATATCAGTTATCCAACTTTCCACAGAACTAAAAGATTCTTGAGTGAGTTGTTGAAGAGTGGAAAGGGATGGAGCAGAGCAGATGAGAGTCGAATCATCAGTATACTGTATAAGTCAAGCATGCTGGGTGGAGGTGTGTAGATTGTTTGTAAATATGGAGAAAAGAAGCGGGTCTAATATCGAGCCTTGTGGTATGCCTATTGTAGTTGGGTGTAAAGGAGATCTTGTGCCTTGCCAATGGACGGATTGCTACCTGTGTGACAGATAGCTTTTAAACCAGTCAATAGTAGAAGGGGCAAAAGATAGAGAGGCTAGGGAGTCTAGTAGTTTGGAGTGTGAGACCATGTCAAATGCTTTGGAGAGATCTAAAAATATTGCGGATACAAAATTATTGTTATTTCTATGTAGGTTGACTAAGTTGGTGAAAGAGTGAAGGGCAGTTGTTGTACTATGATTTTGCCGGAAGCCATGTTGTGTAGAGGAGAGAAGACTGTAAGAATTTAGGAATTTCATAACATGAGAGCGAATACATTTTTCAAGCAGTTTAGATAACGGGGTAGAATGGCAATAAGCGGTAACTTGAGAAGTCGAAAGAAGTGCCACCTTTATGAAGAGGAACAATGTAAGAAACTTTCCAGAGTTGGGGGATGTATGCTTCCTTTATGGAGCAGTTGATGAAGATAGAGACTGGGTAAGGTAGGGATTCGGCAGCATTTTTTAGGAAGTTTGCAGATAGACTGTCTGCTGCAAGAGTGGTTGGTTTCAGTTTTAGGAGGAGTTTTTTTTAATTCTGGAAGTGAGAACGGGTGAAAGAATGAAGGCTGGGATGTTATCGGAGCATTTGGTAGCCATATGTATGGTTGTTATTGGATAGTTGGGAGGATAGAGTTAGGATAGATTGTGTGAAATAGTGATTGAATTGGGATGCTATGTGTTTGGTATTATTGGAAGAGGGGGCTGGAGTGGTAGCTTTCTCTGATTTTAGAAGAGAGTTGATAGCATGTCAAAACTTTTGGGGGTTTTCGAGTGTTTGTTTTGGGCCCTGAGGAAGTAGTTCTTTTTATCCAGTTTGGTTTGTTTTTTGGCCTGATTTCTTAGTTGTTGGAAGTTTTGTTTAGCCAGGGTAGTGTTATCCCTCTTCATATTTTCCAAGCTTTGTCTCTAGACTTTAGTAGGGCTCTAGTGTCCCTGCTTAGCCATGGTGCACAGTTTGCCTTGACCTTAATTTTTCTAATGGGTGCAAAACTGTTAAGGACATTTAACAGAGTACTATTAAAGTAGTGAATGGCCTTGTCTAAAGCTAGGGTAAGTAGTGGTTCCCAGTTTGTTTTTGAGTGTAGTTAAGGTTGTGTATGTTTAGTTTACGGTCATCTCTAATTTGCCTAAAAGTTATGAGGTTGGGAATGTTAGAATGTTTGCGAGGAAAGTGGAAAGATAGTCACTATGACTATCTGGCAGGCAACCTACCTGGTAGTTTTGTTTGGGGCAATTGACTACTGTCCAATTTAGAATGGATTGTTTATGGGATTTTTTATCAAGTCTAGTGGGTTCTTGAATGAGATGAGAAAAAACAAATAGATTAATATGATTAGAGGGGTTGTTAGAATTACAAGCTATCCAGTCAGCGTTTAGGTCAGCTAGTAAGATAGTTTCCTGTTGTAGATTCCCTGAAATCCACTGTAATATTTCTTCAATAATGGGGGGAGTTATTTCCTGGGAGAATGTAACGGCAGGGCAAATAGATTTTTTTTGGTGTTGTTTACATATAGAATTGTACTTCAGATTTCATCATTTTGGAACTTGGGTAGAGGGATTTGTAGTGGTTTAATGTTGAGAGAAGTTTTAAAGAAAATTGCAACTCCACCTCCCTTCTTGCCTACTCTATCCAGTCATAAGATGTTATATCCTGGTGGGAGAATTTCTTCATTTTGGGTATTGGGTTTTAGCCAGGTTTCAGTGATGGCTAATATGTCTGGGGAGTAGTGGGTAATAAATGCATGTAGGTCTGGAAGCTTATTGAATATGCTTCTGGTGTTGATGTTGAGAATTAGAAGATCAGAGTTCTGTTTCGTTGAGAGTAGGGTATTAAGTGGGCCTGGGTTTGGGTGTATCTCTCCTGATAGCTGATGATCTTGAAACATCTGTAATTCTGGATTCAATATGTGAGGATACACATGACGTACTTGGTAATTATATTTTGTATTAATCAGTTCTCTTTGTCCCTTATTAGTTTTGTATTATGTGCACATGGATTGTTTAAAAAATAGATCATGTCCTCTTAATTGAATAAATGTGTTGAAAATTGTACCAAGTCATGTAGAAAGGTTATGTCTTTACTGTTTCATTATCTCTGGACATGCTGTACTGCAGTGTTTCAAATAGCACAGTAGCCCGATGGTTTAATATGATGATATTCTAATGCAAAAGATATGTGTACAGATTGCTGTGCAACTGATTTAGGTGACAGAATATGTTTAATTCATACACGTTTTAAATTAGTGAATGTCGACTATGTTAGATGTTAACATTACGACTTAGCTGAAGGTTGTAAGTGATGTCACAAGTGCACTGTGTTTCTTTGGGACATGAGGAAGAAGCACTTAAGTGTCTCGGTGTGTAATGAAACAGGTCAGTGATAAACCCTGCCACGCACTTATCATGTTGCTAGAGGAGCACACCTCTTAACTGCCCAGAATTTCACAGAATGTCCAGAGAAGTGTTATTGCCTGACAATTTTTTGAGGAGTGACATCACTAAATAATGACAGACATTACAGTTTCAGACTTCTTGCATCTATCCATTCATCCACAGCCCCTTTTCCGATTTTTGCACATGGGATCAGAGTGTCACTTCAGCAGCGACAATCATTTAGAGCAAAGGTTTACAACACCAGAAGACTAACACTGCCACAGTAGTTTGTACACACCACACACTCTCACCTATGGCCAATTTAGAGTGTCCAGTCCACATACTGCTTGTCCCTGGAATGTGGGAGGAAACCGGTGCACCCGGAGGAAACCCACATGAACACAGGTAGGTCACGCAGACTCTACACATTGGAAAACTCATATTTATGCAGAGCCTGTTATTCTAGCAATTTTTACAAGAGCAATATTTAAAATTTGCCCCTGATATTTGGCCTTTGTTATCCTATTATTTCTGTCTTTTTCCAGAATTCTTGCACTAAGATGATGAAAGGTATGCGCAGTAATATGCCTGCCCATCCTGATTAGTGTATTTGGCTGGTATTCACAACCCTGCAGGTGAGCACGACCAATTTATCTGGTCAACTCTTGTGTAATGCAAAACACAGCAGAACTGATGCTTGCAATTCAAAGTACTCATACTATATAATATACTACAAAAAGTAATACCAGACATTTTGGAGGTGTTCTACCTACCCTGTTACCCTATACAGATGCTACCTCGGTGCTTGTGTCTATACATTATCCTATATGGAGAGCAAACCTAGCAACTATCTCTACACTGACCTGCAGTATACCAGACCTTCCACATTTCCTCTTGTTATCAGTTCTTCTGAGGGCCTGATGTAATCTCTCCTTTGTAGTAAAGAACTACTTCACCATCTCATCAAATCAGAGCAGACAAGAGCCTTTATTTACCGGGAAAGACTAACTGGGTACTAGTCCCGTTTTCAGCAGAGCCAGGGAAGAAAACCTCTACATAAAATACATTTTTACAAAGAACACCAGTAAAAAGTTAAACATTTTAATTATTTCTTGGCAGATAAATTGAGACAAATAGTAAACATGTTATCATATACTTTAAAAGTTATATTATTGTACATAGGTCAAAGAAATGTTAGCATGGAACATGAGGAAGTTAAGTGTTGTTTCAGGTTGTGCTTGAAATGTGTGGTAAAGTTGTTGTGTTTTACGGTAGGTAGGATGGATTTCCAGCACTTACCAACATAGTTTTGAGTAAAGTTAGTCACCTACTGTGTTGTGCGATTTTGCTCTGGTCAGGAAATATTTGTTCTGTTAGTGGAGATTCCTAGGAGGAGAGTAGTGTTTGAGGATGTTTTATAATGATGGGCACTCATTAGGTTTGAGCATTATTTTATGGTAAGTAAACAGTTTGGATTAGGAAGTTTGGGTTAGTGTAGCGGCTTCAGTGCTGGGAAGTGTTGTGAACAGTTTGCTAAGATGGATGGAAATGTAGTTATTTTATTGTAGTGGACCACTAGTTTACTTCTTCAGGTGGAATATAGACTAGTAAGGATGGATGCATAGATAAGTGAAGGGAGAAGTTAAATGTTGCTAAAGAATTGCTAGAGAAGTCAGAGAAAAAGGATTTGTTTCAGTAGAGAAAGTCCAGCTTTTGTTCAGTCTGGTGTCCTATCAGTAAGCCAGCTGGCTATATATTGGGTGACATATAGGTTTATGCCTAATTTTCTAAGTTTATCTACAGTACTGCAGTGGGGTATTGTCGAATGTCATGGCCAGGTTAAGGAAGATAATATGCACTGTTTTGCCTTCATCCACAACTAAGTGACCTTCTTAAATAAGACTACCACATTAAATAGGTATGACCTGTGTTTGACAAAACCAAACTAGGTAAGGCCCAATGTCTCTAAGTTTCTTATAATATTGTTTATCAGATTCATATTAAATCTATACATGCTTTGCATATGGGACTAATCAGACTTATGGGGTTATAGTTCCCCAGGCTCCAGGAAGCCCCCCCCCCCCACTTATGTAGTGGGAAAACAACTGCAGTCCTCCATTTATTTGGCAAAAATCCTGTCTGGAAGCTATGAATAAAGAGATATTCTATCTTGCCAGACAGGGCATGTTTCATGCTATTGTATTCAGGTGGCATCCTGGGATATTCTTAGGGCCCTGTGAAGCAATCCTCATGGCCTTAGAGAGTGCAGTAAGGACCTGCTCCATATTGATATTTGGTGGAGAAATGGTGGAGGGTAAATGAGAGTAATAGGGTTGTAGAACTGGACCTAAATCTATCAGCTAGCAAATCTGCTAAGTCCTCGGGCTCCATACAGGTGGATCCATTCACCATTCACCATTAGTTCAGCACATTGCTGATTGCTGATTGTTGCCTTTAAGGTTGTTAACTTAAATGAAGAAAAACAATGATTCCCCTTAGCTTAGTTGAAAAGCTTTAACTGCTGCAGAAAATATTAAGATACTATGAAAAACTTTTTTTTCCATTTCTTTTGGTGTGGTTGTGATCTTTGTCTTCTAGCATAAATATTATTCAAAAAAGTTTCACTCAGTGCTTGGAAGCAAGGATGATTTTCCAGTTTTTCTGTCTTCACTTTAAAGACTGATTCCAGGAAATATAACATCAGACAGCAATCATTAGCCTGATAGTAAAGCCTTTATTTTATGCAGGTCAAATAAAGAAAGAGGAAAACAATTTTTCGATGATTAGCAGCAGGTTTATTTTATATTAGAATAAAGCTTAAAATGTACTTAAATATAAAAATTTGTTGGAAGCAGTAACATGCCAGCTATGTACAAATTAGCTTATGCTGCAAAAACTAGAACACTTTAGAAGAAATAAATCTGATGTTGTTGTGTCTTTCGGCTTATCCCGGTTAGGGGTCGCCACAGCAGAACTCCGGTCCGCTAATGTTTGGTAGTGGATTTTTACGTGCCGAGTTACCAGCCCTGATGCACAACCTTCAACGAAGGCATGCCCATTCACGCATGCCTCCACACAGAAGACGCTCTAGCTGATAATCGAACGTGACAACGTCTTGCTGTGAGGCGACAACGCCACCGCAGCACCACTACTAATCTGATGTGTTACATAATTCCAGGGATGGAGTTCTAAGATTGTAAAACTGTTACATGATGTCTAGTTGATTATGGCCAGGTTGTCGGTACATTAATCTGTTGACAAGCCTTTGATACAAATCCACAAAGCATCGTCCCTGGGGAGTGCCTTCTGTGTGGAGTCTGCATGTCCTCCCTGCGGGTCGAGTAGCGTTCCGAAAGACATGCGTGAATGGGCGTGCCTTTGCTGAAGGTTGGGCATTGGGCTGGCAACTCGGCACCGTGAAAATCTACTGCCAATCATTAGCGGACTGGAGTTTCACTGTGGCGACCCCTAACCGGGAAAAGCCGAAAGACAACAACAACATGGTCTCTGTGGAGCAGCAGATTTAATGAATTCAGTATCTTATCTGAAACATGCAATTTAGGTAACATTTCCGATCTTTATAATCAGAGTAAAAGATCCATTTTCCTTGTATTCCAGAAGTATGAAGATGTACAAAAAAGTGTTGTCTCTTACTGTTCACATGCAATGTTTCTTACTGCAGTTTGCTGCAGGTAGGAGTTTTCATTTTTATTTGATATGCAGTGAATTCATAGTTCTCGGTAATTGAAAAGAAGCAACATTTTGGTCATTAAAGAATTAATACATCTTGAAATATTATTTGTAATTTCAGATCAATATGTGAGGATACACATGACATACTTGGTAATTATATCTTGTATTAATCACTTCTCTTTGTCCCTTATTAGTTTTGTATTATGTATACATGGATTGTTTAAAAAATAGATCATGTCCTCTTAAATGAATAAATGTGTTGAAAATTGTACACTATGACCAAGTCATGTAGAAAGGGTTATGTGTTTACTGTTTCATCATCTCTGGACATGCTGTACTGCAGTGTTTCTAATAGAACAGTAGCCCAAGGGTTTCATGTGAGGATATTCTAAAACAAAAGATATGTGTACAGATTGCTGTGCAACTGATTTGGCTGAGGGAACATGTTTATTTCATACATGTGTTTATGGCTTTAAATATACAATTCCATGTCCGGGGATATGTAATTGCAACACCAAAAATATTGTTTATGTTGCTTCATGTATTTCATGTGATGGATTTTACGTGGATAAAACCATCAGGAGGTTGCGTGATAGAATTTCAGAGCACTTGAGATGTATTAATAGAAAGGATGAACACAATGCACTTTTTCTACATTCAAAAATGTGCAAGAATTTTAAGAAGTTTACATTTTTTATTATAGGCCGGGTAACCATGGGTGAATGGGGTTGTGACATTAGTAACAAGGTTAGAGCTTTAGAGACAACCTGGCAATTAAGATTAAATGCCCTTAAATTGCCTGGCTTAAATGATGCTATTTCTTTAATGCCTATTTTAAAATTAAAATCAAACCAAGTATAACTGAAAAATTTATCATTTAACAAACAGTGCTTGGTCAATATTATCAGGTTTGCAAATAGAAATGGAAAACATTTTTTAGAGTATTCATTGATTTGTATTATAAGTTATGGTTTACAATAGTAGTAATAAGTTAAACATCCTGCCTTTAAATTTGTATGTTCGCAAAATAATGTGACTGTATTAAGTTTTAACTTTGAATATGAACACAATTTTCTTAATACTACAGTGTTTTAACTTTTAGGTAAGATGAAAAACAAGCAAAGAGGAATTTATTTATTAAATATGACTTGAGTGTATTAATGAAGCTAGTGAAATCATTGGGTTAGGTGGTGATGCAATCTATTAACTAATTAAATGTGTATATTTAATGAACTGTGGATGTTAAACCAAATGACTCTGAAGAAGCCAGTGATTTGTAGCCTGGTGAAAGTGCTTAGTCGTTTGGTATTTCAGTGTTTGTTGGTGTATTAAAAGTGGAAGACTATCGATTTTTCTCTGGTGACAGTTTTTTATTTTTTTATTTTTTTACAAGTTTGCTTTTTCTATTTGGAGTACACTACTTTTTATTTCATACACATTTTAGACTAGTGAATGCTGGGTATATTAGATTTTAGCATTACAACTTAGGTGTAGATAAGGAAACATGGATTGTAAGTGATGTCACACATGCCCTATGTTTCTTTGGGACATGAGGATGGGCCACTTAAGTGTCTCAGTGGATAATGAAACAGGTCATTGATAAACCCTGCCATGCACTTATCATATTGCTACAGTAGCATACCTCTTAACTGTCCAGAATTTGACAGAATGTCCAGACTTGAGCTATTTTATGACAATTTACGTGATATCATTAAATAATGACAGACATTATAGTTTCAGAGTTCATGTATCCATCCATCCATCCATCCATCCATCCATCCATCCATCCATCCATCCATTCACAACCCCTTTTTTCCCCATTTCTGCACATGGGGTCAGGTTTTCACTTCAACAGTGACAATCATCTACAGCAAAGGTTTACAACATCAGATGACTCAGATGACTAGCACTGCTACAGTAGTTCTTCCACACCATACTCTCACACCTATAGCTAGCTTAGAGTGTTCAATCCACATAACGCTTGTCCCTGGAATGTGGTAGGAAACCAGAACACCCGAAGGAAACCCATGTGAACACAGGGAGGATATGGAGACTCTACACAGTGAAACATGCATATGTATGCAAAGCCTGTTATTCTAGCAATTTTTACAAGAGCAATACTTAAAACTTGCCCCTGATTTTTGGCCTTTGTTCTCCTATTATTTCTGGCTTTTTCCAGAATTCTTGCAGTAAGATGATGAGAGGTATGTGCAGGAATATGCCTGCCCATCCTGATTAGTGTATTTGGCTGGTATTTACAAGCCTGCTGGACAGTAAGTCTGTTTTTTTCTGGTCAACTCTTTATTTATTTATTTATTTATTTATTTATTTAATGGCATTTGTTTACCGGGAAAGTCTACTGGGCCAAGTCAGCCCATTTTCAGTGGAGGCCCAGGGAGAAAAGTTCCTTAAAAAGAGAATAGTAGCTCAAGCAAAACAATGTATAAACAGAAAGTTAAATAAAAAGATAATACAGAGGCATAATAAAAACTTGAGAATGGCATGAAACATATTTCAAAGGATTCTGAATTAAACAGATATATGCAGTAGGAAAAAAAAGTATGTGCGTTGATGCAGAGGATTAAAACAAGCCAAAGCAGATAAGTTATTGAGAGTGCCAGTGGGGGTAGGGAAAATACAGAGGAGAGACAAAAGAAGGGATGTGTAGGAAAAGAGTAAAAGTAAAAGGACAAGAAAAGGGTAGGGGAGAAGCAAGATGAGGTAGTAGGGGGAAAGTGGAGTGTGGAGAAGGGGAGAGAAAGGTGGGGAAAGAAAACAGAAATTATTAGGTGAAGCTAGAAATAAAAAGATATGGGGTTTAGTTAGTAGATTAAGTTAAGTGATGACAGAGGAAGGAAATGTGCAATTACAAATCTAACTCTTGCATAACACAAAACACAACAGAACTGATGCTCGCAAATCAAAGTACTCATACCACATACTATACTGCAAAAGGCAACATCAGACATTTTGGAGGAGTCCTGCATACTCTATTATGCTATACATCTGCTACCTCAGTGCTTGAGTATATATATATATATATATATATATATATATATATATATATATATATATATATGTATATATATATTATCCTATATGGAGACCAAACTTAGCAAACATCTCTATACTGACCTATAGTATACCACACCTTTCACATTTCCTGTTGTTATCGCTGCTTCTGAAAGCCTGATGTAATCTCTTCTTTGTAGTACAGAACTACTTCGCTGTCTCACCAATTAGAGCAGACAAGAGCCAACTGTATACAAGTCCTGTTTTCAGCAGAGGCCCAGGAAGTAAAGATCCACATAAAATACATTTTTACTAAGAACACCGGTAAAAAAATAAACATTTGGTCATTATTTCTTTGCAGGTGAATTGGTTCAAATAGTAAACATATTCTCATATAATGATAATGCACATATGTTCAGTATGTACATTAATATAAATGAGGTTGGATGTCACTAGAGCAGGAACAAAAAATAGAGGAGGTGGAAGGGTGTAAGCAAAAATAATCAAGAAAAACATAATTTGAGAAATTCTGATAATGGAAATGTTGAGATAAAAGTAGCTAGGTAGAGAGGTAAAGTGGGTAAGGTGGGGGTATTAGTAAGAGAAGGTTAATAATATAGGTTAGTTGGAGGAGCAGTAGTGGGGATGAAAGAGGAGAAAAAAGACAAGGGATAAGAAAGTTGAGAGAGTCAGAATGATTAAGAGAGAGCAAGATTAGTAACAGAAGATAATTGGAAAGAAAGATGGGTTTAGTTGGAATGTGACCAAGACCATAGCCACAAGAAAGTTAAGTGTTGCTTCAGGTTGTGCTTTATATGTATGGTAATGCCTTATTTTAGTGTAGGTGGGATGGAGTTCCAGTATTTAACAACATAGTCTTTTTAAAGTTAGTCATCTGCTCTGTTATGAGACTTAGTCCTGGTCAGGGGATATCTGTTATGTAAGCAGAGATTCCTAGGAGGGGAGTAGTATTTGAGGATGTTTTATAATGATGGGCACATGTTGGGTCTGTGCATCATTTTGTGGAAAGTAAGCAGTTGGAAGTGGGTAGTTTGAGCAAGTGTAGGTGCTTTAGTGCTAGGAAGTGGTGTGAGCAGTTTGGTAAGATGAATGCAGAATTAACCGTTTTATTGTAATAGACCACTAGCTTATTTCTTAATGTGGAATGTAGATTAGTAAGGCTGGATGCACAGAGACGTGAAGGGAGAAGGTAAAATGTTGCAAAAGAATTGCTAGAGAAGTCAATCAAAAATTATTTGTTTAGTAGTGGAAGTCCAGCTTTTGCCCTCTTGTAGCCTGTTAGTGAGCCAGCTAGCTCTACATTGGGTGACATATTGGTTTATGCCAAATATTATAAATTTATTGATAATGCTCCAGTGAGGTATTGTCTAATGCCTTGGCCAGGTCATGGAAGGTAGTGTGCTCTGTTTTGCCCTCATCCATAACTTAGTGACCTTCTTGAATATGTCTACCATATTAAGTAGGTATGACCTGACTTTGACAAAAATAAACTTGGTAGGGTCCAGTGTGTGTAAGTTTCCTATGTCATTCCTTATTTTTTTATTTGATTTTAAAACAATACATAAACAAATCATTTATAAAACAAGCAAATAACTATTTGCATAGGTCCACAGCTGATCAATACATCAAAGTTATACATCAGAAAGAATTCATATTTTTCAAGCAAGTGTTTAAGTTTGAGCAAAGATTTCTATAAATGTGTAATATTAGAAGGTCTCATCTTTATAGTATGCAATTCTTTACTGCTACAGTTTTTGCCATACTACTAAATTCAACACTAGAGGGGTAACTTTACTTTTCAATTTTCTAGTAATTACTTTTCTGTCTATAGCAAGAATAGACCAAAGAAGAGGCACTTGGTTTTTTGGAATTATCTCAGGAATTGGAGCATTAAATAAAACTAAAGATGTATAAATATTACATCTATCTGACCATAGAGCTTGATTAAAGTTAGAGATGGCTTCACATTAATATACCATATGAATCTAATCAGCTATTATTTCAGAATCACATCTCCAGCATTTAATTCTATTTGATTTATACATAACGGTAATTGTGTTAGGTGTGGCAAAAGTTCTGTGCAAAAATTTCCAAGTGAAAATTTTCCAATATGATAAAGATATAGTTTTATCTGTAGATTGTAATATTATTTTCTTGTATTCTTCAGAAAAGTCTTCATTATTATTTTTTGAGGAGTAGTTCCAATAGGAATTGTCTAAAGATGTAAAATCAAACTTAAGAATTTTATAAATTTGTGACAAATATGATTTATTTTTCATTGCATTATTATTGATATTTATTAAGAATTCCAATAATCTGAGGAATAATTTCTTAACTAGGTTAAACATCTTAATTATCTCTGTGTTCACAAATTCTCTAAATATTTATAAAATTAACCAGTTCTCAGCATCTGTATTGTATTTGGACCTTACATTTTTAACAATATATACCATTTAAGAATTTATGCCAATAAATGACTGTGTTGTTTCAATACTAGCATTTTCTTGAAGTTATGAGTTTCTAAAGAGTCATTTGTTCATGCAATTCAAAACATAAAAATATTGTCTTTAATACAGTGGTTAGAATATGTGAAATTTTGGAAGGAGGAAATGCTGTTATTTAAATTGGGGATTTGAGAAGAGGGTGTAATATTATTTACACAAAAATCTTTTAATAACCAGATAAAACTATTAGGTACTATTTGTTTATGACTGGTTGTGATATATTTATTATTTGCTAGTAATATTTCTTGATGTATTTGTTTCCATTTTGAATCATAAGATGAATGTATCCATAATGCTATAACTTTTACAGTCACTGAAATAGCATACAATTGAATATCAGGGAATCCTATTCCACCTTTATCCCAACCTTTCCTGTGCCAGTCAAAGGAAACTCTTGGTTTATTAGAATGCCAAAAAAATGTAAGTAGAATATTATTTATCTTCTTCACCAATTTATTTGGTGGTGATAGTACTAAAGATTGTAAGACAAACAATATTTAGGGAAAATTACCATCTTAATAAGCATTAATCGTTCTTCCATGGTAAAGAATAATTTGTTCCAATTTGTGACTAAATTTAAAATTTTATCAACGACCTGTTGAAAGTTTGTTTGCATAATTTCTTTACTATTAGACATAATAGTTATACCAAGGTATTTAATTTGATTGCTGTTCCAATTTAAGTTAGAATACTTTTTGTATGATTTTTTTAAATTGTTTATTTATTAAAAATGTACTTGTTTTATTATGATGGTTTTATTATGATTAAATCTTAGATTTGAAATTTCTTCAAACATTTAATGTTCTTATTAGATCTGACACTATTAGCAAAGGGTTCTATAGCTAATGCAAAAAGTAAAGGTGATAATGGACAGCCTCACTTTGTGCCTTTTTGTAATTTAAAGAAAAGTCTTATCGAAATTGATACTAATGATAAAAATGTTATTTTTTTATTTTTATTTGCATAATCTATTAATAATATATGTATTCTTATTATACTATTATATTATCATGTGCTTGTCTATTTAAAATAAACCCAGTTTGATCATTGTTAATTAGTTTAGGTATAAGTAGATTAATTCTGTTAGCTAAAATGGTCATGAACATCTTATAGTCTACATTTAAAAGTAAAATGGGACTGTATGATGCACACTTTGTAAGATCCTTAACTTGTTTTAAAATAGGTAATATGAGGGAATATTTCCATGACGGGAGGACTTATCTAATATTTTAACTGCATTACCTGGTAGTATTTTATATAGTTCCTGTATAAGACCATTTATGCCCAGGATCATATTATTTTTTAACTTTTTTATTATCTCTTATTTCTGAATGTTCTATTCTTATCAAATAAGAATGATCTCTTATTTCTGAATGTTCTATCATTTTCTTTTATTTGTTCACCTATTAAGTTATAATTTATATTTTCCCCTAGAAAAGTATCAACTATATCATTATTATCTAGGCTATTTGTATTGTTATTTATATTTTAATAAAATATTTTAAAGCCCTCAAGAATACCTTTAATGTCTGTCTTGCTTTCTTTTTTCTTTTTTATACGTGTTATAATTTATTTGATATGATTTAGTTTATTCATTTTCTTTGATTTAAGAGCAAGTTTATTCAAGTTTAAGGGTTTACTGAATATGCCTGAAGTTTAAGTTTTTCCAGGTTTATTGAAACTTAATCATTTAGAATTTCAACATATTTTGTATTTAATGTCATTTGGTTTTAGATTTAACCTTAGTGCGTCTACTTGGGCCTGTAGTGTATTCAATTCTTTTTCCATTCTCTTGTTTTACTAATATACCAGCTTGTGACTCTTCTATTTAAGTAAGCCTTTAGTGAATCCTACAGGTCAATGTCAATTACTTTACCATTCATGTTTATTTCTAGAAACATTTTGAATTCTTTAACATACCAGTCCCTGAATCCTTGTATTTTAATAATGTATGCTGGTAGTCTCCTGTGATTTATTAAATTATTAGTTTTTAAAATAATATTAAATATTATAGTATTATGATCTGATAATGGACATGAAGCTATTGAAACTTCTCTGATATGTGACAACAGATTGTTTGAGACAAAAATGTTATCCATATTTGTTTGTATTCCATATCTATATGAATAATGGGTAAATTGAAGTGAGTTTGTTTTCCTTAGCTCATATATAAATTCATTAAGTGTTTGGCTGAAGATGTGATTCTCAGTTTCTATCTGCAGTGTAATCTTTGTCTGGTAAAATACAATTGAAATCACCAGCCATTATGGCTTCACCCTTCATGTAATAGGGTTGTTGTTGTTTGTCTTTTGGCTTTTTCCTGGTAAGGGGTCGCCACAGCGGAACTCCAGTCCGCTAATGATTGGCAGTAGATTTTTATGAAATGTTGAGGTGCCAGCTCGACACCCAACCTTCAAAGAAGGGATGCCCATTTACGCACGCATGTCTTTTGAACGCTACCCAACCGTGGGGAGGACATGCAGACTCCACACTGAAGGCACTCCCAAGCCAAGCCAAGAATCAAACGGGAGAACCTCTTGCTGTGAGGTAACAATGCTACTGCCGTACCACCGCAGAAACCTTTCATGTAATAGGGTATAGTGTCTAAATAATTTTTTGCATCTTTATCTCCAACCCCTGGAATCCAATAAGAGTTCACCAAAACCCTGGAACTCAGAGTTCACCAATGTATATAGTTTTCTGTTCCACTCATTTATAACAATGCTTAACATACCATTTTTATCAACATAGGTATCTTTTACTTTAGGCGTTACTGGTGAGTTCTGCCATAAATTAAGGGTGCCTCTTGTTTTATCTTGAAAGCCAGAACCTGCTAAAATGAAATAATTCCTTAATGAAAGTTTATTTACATCTTTATTGAGTAAATATGCTTATCCGCGGTGGTGGTGCTGCAGTAGCATTGTCGCCTCACAGTAAGACGCTGTCTGGTTCGATTCTCAGCTAGAGCGTCTTATGCGTGGAGACATGCGTGAATGGGTATACCTTCATTGAAGGTTGTGCATCAGGGCTGGTAACTCGGCATGTAAAAATCAACTACCAATCATTAGCGGACCAGAGTTCGACTGTGGCGACCCCTAACTGGGAAAAGCCGAAAGACACAAACAATTGAGTAAATATGCTTCCTGTAGAAATAGTATTTTAGCTTTATGTAATTGCAAGTATTTGAACAGACTCCCACTCTTTACTGGATTATTCAATCTATTAATATTGATATGCATTTAAAATCAAACAATTATATAACAGAAAAAAACACGTATAATGAAATTGCATTTCTGTACAGAACTTATTATATACTTTATATATAACAATATGAGATCTTTAGCTATGGACAAAAAGTTTGAAAGAAATAAAAAAATACCTAATGATATAACACTAAAACACTCTACTATGGAATAACATATTCCTAGTTTGTTGAATAAGATGAACAAACTACCTCTCAAACTCTCTATCAGACTAACAAAGCTTAGCTCATGCTTCTGATTCATATTAATATGTTTCATTTCTTTAGTATGCATCATCTTAAAAAAAACATCAGTGAGTTATTTGAATAAGAAATGTTAAACAGGTGTTCATAATCTTTATTAAAAGTTGACCAAACTGAATATCTCTACAATCATCTTTGCCTGTACCGTACACTATCTTCCTTGTCTACTATAGGAAGTCAGTTGTTATTGTCATATTTATTAATTTATAGGTCAGATGATTTTATATTTTTTTCTATTTTATTTATGTGTATCATAGGTTCATAAATTAGTATAATTCTAACTGTCCTTATGGGTATTCCAAACTCAGCCAATTATCCCATGTGAGAATCAAACCCCTGCACCTTGTGTTATAAGGTGAACACCTTAATTACTATGCCATCCTCACACCTTTGTAGACCTATTTATATTCTTTAACTATATACATATCTACTTATGCTGATCTCTTTCTATTTATGTTTGTATACTATGTCTTATACTATTACTATACTCTTATGTTTTATATTTTAGCTATAATCCTAGTATAGAGTGTCATATAATAGAACGTTTATAGTTACCTTATATTTTTGATAATCTTTAATCTAGTACTACTGATAGAATCAGTCCTATTTTTTTCCCAAAATGTTACATCTAATAGCATCAGAACAAACAACTGAAACATCTTCCCTTTTAAGATTCAAACTTTCCATAATAAATTGGTCTGAGATTTTAAGTTTTGTTTTAATTAAAAAGAGACAATAACAGAGAAACACAATCCTACATTTTTTTATCAAAAGTGTCATTCTGTAGGCTAGTATATAGACTATCCTTCTGGTATACTGCAAGCATTCAGAACTATTTAATAAATGACAGTGGTTTAGAATGCAGTTCACTGTCTTTTGTTTATTATCTAACTTGCATTCATTGACATCTTAGCATATGATTCATATTATTATGATTATTTACTTTTAGACAGGAAGAAGTAACCTGGACACTTGTTAGAATTTTAGAGCTCCTGCAGCATCACAAATGTGCTCATGATTCTAATTAAACTGCTTCAAACTGGTCCTCATGACAAGGGCTTGAAAATGAACAGCTACATTTCACACAAAAACATTAATGAGTGAATCCAAGCCACATCTGCTTTGTATATCAATCCCTCAAACCCTTCCAAACCATTAAAATCCAACAAGAAACATTTCAAAGTATGTTAACCACTAAAAAGCTACTGAGTTTAAAGAAATAACATTTAATGATTTAGCAAGCACTATTTGTATGAGATGTTTAATATAAAGCAGACTGTCATTTTTAAAGGAGACATAGCATATAAACTTGCATTAAAAGAATGACAGGTTTAACTTGTAAAAGTATGAATGTTACTCTAATTATTTGATAACATTCCAATAATAACTTTTAGATATGTATGAAACTATATTTTTTATACTTTGTTTATAGCATAGTATAACTTTCCTGGGTGCTATTGCATGTCAAGTATACTATCAGTAGCAAACATTCAGAACTATTTAATAACAGACAGTGGTTTAGAATGCAATTGAGTTGGGCAACCACAGTGGTGCAGTGGTTAGTGTTGCTGCCTAACAGCAAGAGGTTCTCTGGTTCAGCCCTCAGCTGGGGTGCCTTTTGTGTGGAGTCTGCATACCCTTTGTGTGGTTTTCCTCCCAAACACATGCTGTAGGTGGATTGGACACTCTAAACTGGCATGAGTGTGTGAGCTTTCTGTGAAAGGTCAGGTGCTGGGCTGGCAACT
This sequence comes from Protopterus annectens, assembly GCF_019279795.1. Lineage (NCBI taxonomy): Eukaryota > Metazoa > Chordata > Ceratodontiformes > Protopteridae > Protopterus > Protopterus annectens. Next base: position 462,829,456 of record NC_056737.1, on the reverse strand, counting down.
TGACACTGTAAAACTCCACTGCCAATCATGAGCAGACAGGTGATCTGCTGTGGTGACCCCTAACTGGGAAAAGAAGAAGTGGTTTACAATGCAATTCACTTTCTTTTGCTTATTATCTAACTTGTATTCTTTGACATTTTAGTATAAGATTCAAAATATTATGATTATTTACTTTTAGACAAGAGGAAGTAGCCTGCATAGTTCTTAGGATTTTCAGATCTCACACAGCATCACAAAAGTGCTCATGACTCTTAAGTTGTTTCAAGCTGGTTTTCATGATAAGGGCTTGAAAACGAATAATTCATCAGCTGCAATTCACTCAAAGATGCTCACAAGTGAATGCAAGCCACCTAACACCACACATCAATCCCCTAAACCCCTCCAAACCACCAAAAAAAAAAAAAAAAAACATCTCAAAGTATCCCAACCATTAAAAAGCCATTGCACTCAAAGAAATAACATTTAACAATTCAATAAGCACTATTTGTATGAGATGTTTCATATAAAGCAGACTGTCATTTTTTTAAAGGAGACATAGGATATAAACTTGCATTAAAAGAATAACAGTTATGTGTGATACAGGTTTAACTTGTAAAAGTGTGAGTGTCACACTAGTTATTTGGTATCATGCCAATAATAACTTTATATATAAAAAAATCTATATTTTTTATATTTTGTTTATAACGGGTCTATATTAGATAATCGAACTTTCGAAAGTTCGACTGTCATATGGTCGGCACCATATGATCAAACTTTTAAAAGCTTGAAAATCTAATAAAAAAAAAACTACACAAATAACCTACCTGGATGTTTTAAGCATGGGGCAAGCCCCCCTGTACCCCCCATGTGGGGGGCTGCACCACCATGACCCACTCTTTAAATATACCAACTCAGAGATCGCACTGCAGTGCAGAAAAGGGAAATCTTCCCATTCCACACTGTATGGAGATCTCCATTAAAACATTTGAACTTTTAAAAATTCAATCATATGGTATCGACCATATGACAGTCGAACTTTTGAAAGTTTGACCATCCAATATAAACTCATTTATAACATAGTATGTCTTTCCTGGGTGCTACTGCATGTCATGTATACTACCAGTATCACACTACTAGACCATTTTAAGAACCCAGAATGTAACGTAACATGCCTCTTTAGTGTTATTTGTTGCATCTTGTATTATATTTAATAGTACATTACTCAACTATGCCAAGATATCAGAAAGTGTGCCACCTAATGTAAGTTTCATCATAATAATGATTAACTTTTAATAAGAAGAAGTGGCTTTAATTTCATATATAGCTAAAAGAATCAAACTCTAACATTTTAAAAAGGGAACTACTAACCATTCGAAGTAGGGAAAGAAATAGATAAAAGATTTACCTTATCAAAAGTAATATGCAGCACCTGTTCATACATTTTCAAGCACTTATTTAAATTAATAAGAATTCATAACCATGTAATACACTGATTTTCATTTGTCCTTCAGTTTTTTACTGTTTTTGTCTTTTATTAACTAACCATCTCTTGTTGTTGCATTTCTCTTCAAAGAAGTTGATAGATTCCAGTCCATTTCTTCTGTTTTTTTTTTTTTTTTTTTGTAGGATTTTATTTTTCTGCATAAAGTCTACTGCATCTTCCAAGGTGTTAAAAAAAATCTTCTTTCCTTCTGAAAGATGAATCCTTATTTTTGCTTGAAACAAGATATGTGCTTTAATATTGTTTTTCTTTAAGCTTTTAACAAGTGGCACACACGCTTTTCTCTTGGAAAATCACTAATGTAGAATAATCATTATCAAATCTTATAGTATTTCCTTCAATTTTTACTGCATAATTAGTCCATGCAGCTTTTAAAACTAAATCCATATCTTGACTTGAGAAAAATCTTATGATAACTGACCATGGTGAAGGTTTTTTTTATTTATTTATTTTTTTAAGATATGTTAGAAATTGATCTATGTGTCCTTTCAATGCCAAAGGAAAAAGCTTCAGGCTGGTTCAAAGTTTAAGGCTGCCAGGTTTTAAGGAATTGAATCAAACTGTCTCCCTCTTCTTTTTCAGGAATCCTGTAAATCCCAGTGTTATTCCTTCTAGATCTGTTCTCTAAGTGTTCTATTTTTTTCCTGGAATAAGTTTTTTGTTTCAGAAGAAATTCAGTGTTATTTTCATTTTCAAGTAACATTTCATCAAAATCAAACATTGCCTCTTTTATACTTGAAATTTGTGATGATTGCTGTTTAAGAGATTGACTCAGCACTTCAACTTGTTTTTTATATTCTAAAGACTTCTTGAAGGCTGTAATGGCCGAGGCGTTAAAGTTTACTCAATAAACTTGGAACTGTTGCCACTTGTATCTATTCAGTGCTATTCATTTTTTGGTGTTTTTTTATTTTACATTCCTCTTCAAAATTGTCCATTTTGCTTTCTAATTTATCTGTCTTCACATATAACTGACTGATGTTACCTAGTTTAGCCTGTATGTCTTTTTTCATAGTACTGTCCTGTACAATGGGCTTAGAGTGGCTTATTCTGTGACAATTCGTTCTTTCTACTTTTCTTGACAGGAAAAAGCAATCAAAAGAGTTTCAAACGTGTTATTTAACTGTAGTAAATCTTTCAGTAACTATAAATCCATCAAGTTTTGAAATGTTCTATTTGAATTTTTTTAGTAAAAATCCTGTCAGAGATGTTAAAATAAAGCAGACCTAAAAAAACAGTGTTGTTAACTGCTCACCATCTTGGCCAATCCCCCCCATGTCATTGTTTATCAGATCCATGATAATTCTTTCCATGGCTTTGCATATGAGACTAGTCAGACATATGGGAGTATAGTTCCCCTGTTTCATGGAAGCCCCCTCCCCCCTAGAAACCATTGCAGTCCTCCATTCATTTGTCAAAAACCCTGTCTGGAGGCTATGGATAAACATAGACTCTGACTTGGCTGGCAGGTCATATTTCATGCTATTCAGGTGGCATCCAGAGATATTATTAGGGCCATGCTCTTTGAAGCAGTGTTATTGGCCTTAGAGAATGTAGTAAGGACCTGCTCCTCAGTGATAACTGGTGGTTCAATTGTGGATGGTACTTCCTGGAAAGTGATAGGGTGGTAAAACTCAAGCTAAATGTATCAGCTAGTAGATCTGCTAGGTCCTCGGGCTCCGTACAGGTGGCTCCATTCACCATTAGTTCAGCATATTGCTGATTATTGCCTTTAAGGTTGTTAACTTAAATGAAGAAAAGCTTGACTGCAAACAGAACCACACAGCATCACTGCCAACAATCAAGTTTTTTGAGATATAATAAATGAGAAAATAATAACTTAATATGGTTCAAGGGCTTAACTGCTGCAGTAAATATTAAGATATTATGAAAAACTTTTTTTGTCAATTTTTTTGGTATGGTTGTGAGTTTTGTCTTCTAGCATCAATATTATTTAAAAAAGTGTCACCCAATATTTAGATGCAAGAATCATTTCCCACTTTTTGTGTATTCATTCTAAAGACTGATTCCATGAAATATAACAACAGACAACAGTCATTAGCCTGATAATGAAGCCTTCATTTTATGCAGGTCAAATAAAGTAACAGGAGAAATAATTTCTTCCGTGATTAGCAGATGGTTTATTTTATATGACATAAACGTTGAAAATTTACTTAAATATAAAAAAGTCTGTTGGAAGCAGCTACATGCCAGATATGTACAAGTTAGCTTACTTTGAAAAACTAGAACACTTCAGAAGAAATAATCCTGATGTGTTATATAATTCCATGGATGGAGTTCTCAGGGTTGTGAAACTGTTACATGATGTCTGGCTCATTATGACCAGGTTGTACATTACTCTGTTCACAAATGAGCTTTTGACAACAATTGTGCACAAAGCAGATTTCATGAATTCAGAATTTTAACTGAAACATACAAGTTAGGTAACATTTCCGATCTTCAAAATTAAAAGAAAGGATTTATTTTTGTTTTTATTCCAGAGGTATGAAAATGTATGAATTAGTGCTGTCTCTTACTATTCATATGCAATGTTTTTCAGTGGAATTTGCTGCAGGTGTGAGTTTTCTTTTTTGTTTGATATGCAGCGAATTCATAGTTCACAATGACTGAGAAGAAGTAACTTTTTTTGTTAGTGAAGAATCAATACATATTGAAAGATTATTTCTAACAATAAATTCAATATGTGAAAATAATCTACACCTGGCATACAGGGTAGTTATATTTTTTATTAATTACTTCTATTTGTCCCTTATTAGTTTTGTATTATGTGTGCATGGTTTGTTTAAAAAAATAGATCATGTCCTCTTAATTGAATAAATGTGTTGAAAACTGTACACTATGACCAAGTCATGTAGAAAGCTTATGTGTTTAGTGTTTCATCGTCTCTAGACATGCTATATTGCAGTGTTTCTAATAGAACAGTAGCCCAAGGGTTTGATGTGAGGATACTCTTAATAAAAAGATGTGTACAGTCTGCTGTGCAACTGATTTGGGTGAGGGAATATATTTACTTCATACACATTTTAAACTACTGAATGCTGGGTATATTAGATGTTGGCATTACAACTTAGGTGTAGATAAGGAGACATGGACTGTAAGTGATGTCACAAGTGCCCTGTGTTTCTTTAGGACACAAGGAAGGACCACTTAAGTGTCTCAGTGGATAATGTAACAGGTCAGTGATAAAAACTGCCATGCACACAAGGGTGCCCGCAGGTAGGTGCAAGGGGGTGCACTTGCACCCCCCCCCCCGGAACCTGCTGGCCGAGAAATTTTAACTTAAAAAAAGTTTTTTTTTTAAAAGGGCGTTCCTCTTTAAGAACACCCTTTGCATCCCATCCAGTCGCACAGACGCTGCAGGTGTTTGCGACCTGTTTTCGTCTTCTGTGTCTTTCGGACTGTGGACGTGAGTAGCATGGAAAATTATTCATGTAACTGTGGCTTTACAGGTGCCTGGAGCTCGCAAAGGGAGGATGGGATTTTTTTTTAACAGGTGACTTGGTTTATTTACCTGTTCTGCCCCAGATGACTCATTTGAGATGAGATAATCGAGAGTTCTCTAGCAGCTTTGTTTTCATCTAGCTTTATATGAGAAACTGCCTTGTATCCCTAAGTCTGCTTTCAGGAGCCATCTTGTTTTCACTTTGGTAGCCAAACAGGAGTGTTCGTGTACTGTACTTAATATGTTTTCCTTAGTGAGAATGAGAAAGAACAAGATGCAACTGGCATCACTGGAAAACAGCAAGGCATAATTCTGAAGCTCAGATTAAAAAAAGATTTAACATGGAGTTGAAAGCTTTCAATTTATGAAAGCAAACACATTTGAAAATGTCAATTTTTTGTCAGTTATTTTAAAGTGATTATTTATATTAACTGTATAGCATAGGTGTGAATGGTCCATTACATTTTACAGAAATTAAGCCTTCAGCGTGTGCCCTTTCCAGGATGAGTAGAGAGGCTGCATATACCTGTCTATACTCCTGCTAGCATAGAGTCCGTTAGAGAACTGGTAAAAAGGTAGATACTTGGCTTCATCAAAAGAAAATATGATTTTTGCAAACAGTAAAAGGAGTGTTTTTCAGGTTTTACAGTTAGTGCCTGAAGGACTAAGTATAACCTGGTCATATTGTTTGCAGAGTATGCATTGCAGTTGTTAGTCATCTCTGCATTGGAGACTGTAAGGCATATATAATGTTATATGTTTTGTTTTCGGTATGGGTGTGTTTTAAATAAAAGGCCTGTTATTACACAAGTTTAATTGTACTATTGGAAGTAAATGCAGGGTTTTTGTAAGATGGTCAGTGTAGGGTTTTTGTAAGATGGTCACTGTTTTTAACAGAGTTGTGACTTCAGATGGTCTATTGTGATCAGTATACTACTGCAGTAAATAAACTAAACAAATAAATGGTGCTTGCTGCTAGATGGTTTCTTGCTAACAAAGAAAAAAAATGTTTAAATTGGGATACAGTACATCTTGCTGAGGACAGGTACTTGGAACTCACACACAAATGGTACACAGAAATACACAGAATACACTACACTAATATTGCACACGTAGCTACACACACATCCCAACACACAGCCACACACACATAAAATGGTGGAACCTGGAGTTTTCCTAACATTGTGATTTTGCAGTACCTGGCTTCTAGTAGCTCATCAGTTGATTCCCAGTTCTTAAAGCATCTTATTTTTTTAATTAATGTTAATCAAACAGTAGCGATTCCCAGTTCTTAAAGCATCTTATTTTTTTAATTAATGTTAATCAAACATGGATTGTATATTTTTCTATGTATGTAAGCATTTATATAAATCTTTACATAAATAGAAGTTTGTTCATAGTGTGTACTAGGCTAATTGCCCTAGAGCCTTAACAAGCCTAGCCCCAAAACATTACCCTGGCACCATGCCACCTGAAATTAGTTCACAGTGTCTCTGTCCAGTAGGGCAGCTGGAGTGATCCCTGGGGTAAACTTTCTGTTACCAATCCTCTAATCAAGATTTCTCTTGAAGAGGGCCAGTGAGGTGCTCTACTTGACATGAATGGGAGGCTTATTCCAGACTATGGGCAGCCATTGGGAGATGAACCTGTCCCTCCAGCGTGTTCTGTTGATTGTGGTAATGAGATTGTGATCTCTAGAGCATGTGGCATGAGGGGATTGGGATTTCTTTAGGAGTAGCATTTCAAGTAGGGCTGGATCAGACATGGCCTTGTAAGTCAAGCAGAGGTCATCTCTAAGTAGATGATAAGTGACTGAGAACAGCTAAAGTTTCTTGAGTCTGTCCATGTAGGACATGTTTTTGAGGCCCTGGATCATTTTTGTGAGGTACTTTTGTGGCCTCTCCAGCGGTTGCTGGTGTCTGGTCTACATGGTAATTCATGGGAGCTGAGTTTTTACCAAAGGGAATGATAAAGCATTTTTTGGCATTAAGCTTAAGGCCATGGTTCCAGCACCTGTCTTTGGTCTCAGAGAGGCCCTTTTGTAGGATGTCTGCATCACTTGGGGAGTTGATAACAACTCCTAGTTTGCAGCCCTCAGTGAACTTGGTCAGCCAGAGTCCCTCTGTGTTGGCCTGGACTTCTAAGAAGTAGATGTCAAACAGGAGGGGGGCCAGGACCGAGCCCTGTGGGACTCCACTCATGACTGTCCGACAGTCTGACTTGGAGTCTGCAACAACTTTCACTCTGTGGGTCCTGTCCATGAGCTAGTTTACAACCCACCTAGTGCTATACAGATTGATGTCTAGTTTGGTAAGTTTATCAATGATACCCGAATGGGGGAATGGTATCAAAGACTTGGCCAGGTTGAAGTAGGCTGTATAGGTGTGTGCATGTGTGTTTAAGAGTTTAAGAGATGCGTGTGTGTGTGTGTGTGTAAGAAATAGGTAGTGTGTATGTGTGTGTGTGTGTGTGTGTGTGTGTGTGTGTGTGTGTGTGTGTGTGTGTGTGTGTGTGTGTGAGTGCACGTGTGTGTGTGTGTGTGTGTGTGTGTGTGTGTGTGTGTGTGTGTGTGTGTGTGTGTGTGTGTGTGTGTGTGTGTGTGTGTGTGTAGAGAGAAAAAGAGATAGAGAGAGAGATAATACTATCTTGTCTAATTTTGCTGCTCAACAGTCAACTAGTTAAGGAAAAGAGATCCTATAACTGTGGCTTTGTCTCCTAGTTGTATAAAGTTAGAAGTACCTGATTTATCAACAAAAGATGAGAGCACCAAACTGGCAATACCGAACCTCGGTACACTCTCAAGTTCATTGTTTATTCCTTGCCTTAAATCACTTCTTGTGTATAATTTGTGCTTTTTCTCTCAATACTTGTTAACAAGTAAAGAGAAAGAATTACTTTTTTGGGACATGTTGCGATGATTGCAGCCTTTGCTGGCTGGGTTCTTCTTGGCTGCTGTGCTCTGCTTCCTTGGTCAATGAAGGGGTGAAGAGAATCAGTATTTTGCTTCTGTGACTTGCCTGCAGGGCTGCTTGTTGATCAGTGTATGATTTTCACACAGACTATAACATCATTTTGCAAATTACTGTTTGTATCAAGTGACACCTAATGCTGCTTACCTTACAGGCACAGATTACTGACACAAATTGTGATGTAAGATTGTATAGGTAGAAATCATGATCTACAAAGATCCTGCTATAACCTAACTTTAATACAATGCCCAATTTCTAGTTCATCACAAGTATTTCTTCCCTGAGTTAAAGGTTTCCAGACAGACAATAACAGCATGAGGGATTTTAATTGACAGATCAGGTCCTCCATGGTGATGTGTGTGTCTTATGTATCTTAATCTTCTCTATGGGATACTGGTCTACATGGAGTACTGCTGCTGTATGAACTGAAAGTAATTCTCCTGATATGAGCACCTCTGACACCCTGTGAAGCACGGGTTTTTATACCTTGCTCAGTCTTCATCTTCATTAATCTGTATTCAACAAAACTACTTCAGATTGGTGATTCATATTCTCTCTGTATCCATATGCCCATAATCATTTTGCCCATATAATCTTGTTTATCCTTAGTGGCTTTTGTGGTTCCTTTTAATATTAAATGTAGAAAGGCTTGATTAGATTGTCTGTTTTCTTCCACCTCCACATTACTGGACATTGTAACTCACAGGGGACACCAGATAGTATGCTTCTCTGCTGCTGAGTCACTATTTTCTTGATATTTACTCTTTTTTTGTTTGTTTGTTTTTGTCTTTTTTCATATATCCACTTGCAATATGCTTCTCATTGATCCTGAAACTGATTTTTAGTGGAAGATACTTTGAAAACTGTTTTCATTTCAAACCTTGGAACTGGAGCAGAGGATTCAGCTGCTTAGCTATGAGTCTGCATACTGGAAGCATGTGAGGACTTCTTTGATCAGGTAGAAATACCTTTTGCTATAAGCTTTGCAAGGCAAAAGGATTTCCTAACCACAGAAACGTGATGGCCAAACCTAAGGGGCTGTCCACCTAAGTGCCCATGTTTTCATGCCCTTTGCATTTTTAAGTGGTGGTTTACCTCTGCTGTAGGCTGGTGTTATGGGGTGCTTGTTAAATGCTGCAATGTTGTGCTTTTTGGAGTTGAACTTGAACAGATATTTAGTGACCAGCTATTAAGAAGTGTTAGCTCTTTCTTGAGCGCATTATATCAGAGGGTAACTTGGCAATGGCTCCCAGCTTACAATCATATGTGAAATTTGTTAGCCAAAGGTCCTCATTTAATGAGTGGAGATCTGAGAAGTAGATGATGAATTGCATGATTTCCAGCACAGATCCTTGCAGAAGCCCACTGGATACCTTAATGTTTTCAGAGGATACACCCCAACTCTAATTCTGGGAGTCTTGTCTCTAAGCCAGTTGGCAATCCACCTAAACTCATATGCATCAGTTTGGACCTCCTTCAACTTGCTTATTCTATTTGCATGCTGTATGATATCAAATTACTTGGCAAAGTGAAGGCGCTCTGTGTGGACAGCTTGTCCACAATCTATAGGCTGAATAATCCTACCAAAGATGTTTGCAAGATTCATTAGCCAGGGTCTACCCTTGACAAAGTCAGACTGGTAGGGATTATGTCTGGTAAGATTTTTTGATATCATAATTAATTAGATTAGTTATGATACATTCCATGGTTTGCATACAAGACTCTTTAGGATGTGACAAGTTATGAGCAGTTTACAAATCATAAAACATTATCTTCTTGCACTGTCTTACTGTATTTTATTTAATTTTTTTTTATCAGTTAACATTAAGTAATGTGCATTCAGTTACAGAATAGTACAGTAAATTCACAGAGAGTGATCAGGAAAGAGTTAATTATCTGTTAATGAGTATGAAAATACATAGTTATGTGTTAATGATTTGAAATTTTGATTTTACAGGATTCAGTCTTATAAACTAGCAAGCCAAATATTGGTATAGTACAGTTTATCCAGCGTTATAGATTATTTATATGTTACCAGTTTTAACTGTTACCCGGAACTCTTGAATGGGCAGACAAAGAAGTGAAGAATGCTGGCAGGTTATCTGCACAGAGGAGTAGTAATCCAGATTTTTGCCTCATATTTTCAGATTGTTTCTCATAAATTTGTTTTTTTTTCTGGCAAATCATTGAAGACTGAAGTTGAGTTTTAGACTTCATATCCGCAGACAATGCATACTAATACAAACAATATTATTCTATCCACTTTCTAAGGAGGTCGGAGGATGTATGTATGTTCATACCTCTCAACTGTACAGATTTTCACAGAGGCTGAGGTATGTGTGTGTGTGAGAGAGAGTGAAATGCCCTATTTGGAGTTAGCAGGTGGAATTTATTTTCAAGGAATTGTGAGCTTCAAGGGAAGAGAAGTTTACTGCTGCTCATGCTAAGTCTGCTTAAAATCTACAACTGTTTTGTTTAGCAAATGGTATCACTAGTGTGGTGTAGAATTTCAAAACAGTCTTAGTAGCACAGCAAGTAGCATACTTGCATCTTGATACAGAGGGCTACAGGTTCTACTCCCAGCGCATGAAGATTTGTATTTTAAGGGGGTAGAGTGCTACAATCTTAAGTATGCCCTCCTTTGGATGATATGCCTAGTAACTATGAACCTGTGTTTCCGCTTCCCACTTATTCCTATTGCAATATACAAGCTTAGCATTTTTTTTAAATGTAACATAAGCAATTTATTGTTTAAGGGCAGCAGGCACTGAGTTTGTAGATAAAACAGTGAAATATAAAGCTGTTTTCTAGCAACAACCTCTCCATTAGTTTCAGATCTCTTTAATGTGAAATTATTCAGATGACTTACTTATTTATTATTTATTTATTTATTCCAGTTTGATGACTGGGGAGGTCCACTGGGCTCAGGGAGCCCGTTTTCAGTGGAGGCCCGGGGAGAAAAGCTCCAACAATACATAGTTACATGAATAATTGCTAAGAAACTTTGCATTACTGACAAATAAACAGGTAGCATTCATAAAGAAACAAACAATTACAATTTTGTTTAGGTGTAAAAGACAGGCAAATGGTCTTGAGGCTAGATTTTACAGTATAGTTATTTATACATAATACAAATGAACACGGTTAGCTGGATGAGAGGTTAGCCAGGAGTAAAAGTGGGGGAGACCTTGAGAGGTATACGGTGAAGAGTACAGTTGCATTTCCTGTTTGAGTAAAGGTGAAAATGAAGAAGAGTTAAAGTTTTCGAGGTTATCGCAGGTCCTAAGAGATTGTGCATATTGACTGATATTGGTGGATTGTAATGATAGATGTTTAAGTGGCCTTTTATGGTTGAAATGTTCTGAACTGGGCAATTTGTCATTATTGGGTCATATGTTTTGTTTCATTGCTTACTGGAAAAAAATGTTCAAAACTATAAAACACACTCTAAGTGGTGCTGTATTAACAAGGGATATAATTCAATTATTATACATTGTAATTAATACAATCAGGAAGGTGAATCAAAGCAGTTATGCATGGTTCTGAAATGTGTGCAAGGGGTCTATGATTTGAAAACAGTCCAAAGGTAAACTTAACCTGCCACTGGCCAGATGCATTTTCTTTGAATGTGGGTTTCAATGCTGTTTCAGTGAATGCGAGTTTCAAAGGTAGAGAAGTTTTAATGCTAAGTCTGTTTTCATAGTAAGACTATTGCTTTGTTTAAG